>NC_068356.1:106905522-107178022 GCF_020536995.1 Dreissena polymorpha | reverse complement strand
AACATACAGACATACCAATTTGTGCATGTTTTCACACCATCAGACAACGTGAATTTAATGAAATCAATTCTTAGAAACGTTCAAATATGATCTTATCGTTAGAACTATGTTATTAAAAATATGAATATTAAAAGAATTGTAATTAGCAAGTGCGTGTTTGGCAACATTTTTTTAAATAGAAAATGCGTAATGTTGCATATGTATAGACCATGACAAGAATTGGCATCATCAGTATGATATCTGTTTGACTACAAAGTTTTCCTAATCTAAAGTTAATTACTTAATTGTGAAAGCTTATATTGAACATCAATATTATAGTATTTTGCATATAGAACAGTTATTTCAGATCTCAATCAATCATTTGTTATATCAGTACAAATACTGAGATAGAATATATAGGTTGCATATTGCAATCGGCATTATCAGTTACAACTTAAGATATGCATTAAGATAGCAATTGTAGGAAATTCTTATTTCAAATGATGGGATATTGAAAGAACTGGTTTTGTGATCTTTGGCCAAATACAGAATTCAAGCTATTAAGTTATCGTTGTACATTCAGTAAAGGGGTATTACGTGTATGAAATCAATATAAACAAAAAGATAAAATCAATTATCTGGCTTTCACAACGGAAGAAAATAACGACTGCAATACTTGAATTATGTGACCAAAAGAAAATAATAATGTTATTTCTAATTTTCATATTTCACTTATAGTTTGTGTTTAGTATTATGGCGTATATATTGCCATGTGTAGTGTTTAGTATTATGGCGTATATATTGCCATGTGTTGTGTTTAGTATTATGGCGTATATATTGCCATGTGTTGTGAAGGCAATGGCTCTTTTTCAACAATTGTTTTTTTCACTCCTGTCAATGTCTATGGAGTTTAATTTTAAAGTTTATTGAAGCGTAAGATATGGCGTAAGAAGAGATTTGTTTTTGGTCGCATGTTATCTTTAAAACTATGAAGTTATCGTATTATTTCGTTCATGACCAGAAATAGTCTTTTAGTGAAAAGTAAGTTGCATCTTATCTTTGGTTTCAGTTGACTTAACGTTGATCGTCATACTGACCATCGTTGGTGGAATAATTGTTGTCTCCGTACTCTTATTATGGTGCCGTATGATCAGGACGCACCGCCGGAAATCTAGCTATGAACAGATCATCACCAACGACATGTCTCAGTCAATCACGGCAACAAACAACGTTCCAGATGGAGTGACGACGTAAGTGTCGTTAGAAGTAGGTTGACATTCATTATTGCATGGCGAAATAAGTGTCGTTAGCGTTTTTTATTTACCATAAATTAACTGTAATTGCTTCACTTTTCTGATTTCATGATATAAGCATGTGTAGTAAGCGTTTAATCTCACCTAGGATTACACACCACAGTACGTGACATGACAAAAATGCCATACGTGCCCAAAATGTACGCAAGACTACATGAACTTGTAAATGACATTTATGTAATCTCTAAGCATCGAAAACAAATATTTAAATCTATTTCTGCGCTTTGCAAAACTTTCGCATGAACCAAATTTACTAAAATGTAATTTGTAATCGATATTATTGAAAAATTGCTCCTTACATAAAAGGCGAAACTTAAGATTCACAAGAAGCAGAAAAATTGTAATGAAAATATATAACATCATACCAAAATTTCAAAAAAATATATTTTAACCGTTTATTTTCCTTTGTTTGTTCATTATCTTAATTATAGATGTATCATAATTTATTCACATCATTTTCAAAGAAACACTCATGATTTACCTGTGTTGGATCCTCAAAGGCATGTATACTAGGTATAGTTGTACATTTATGACTAAAACTTACTGCTCTACGATATTTTCAAAAGTTTTGACAAAGAGAAACATATTGCTTGTTGCAAGAACAAGATCTACACTGCTTCAAACTTTCTAACTTACAAACGTGTGCTTACCTAAGTAACTTTAAAGAAACGCACCTTATCTGCCAATACATAATCTTTAAAGTTAGTTTACTGAAAATCTAATTAATATTTGTATTTACAATATTGTCCAAGACTTAGATCCAAATTACATCTTGGTATACATCTTGGTAGGCAACCATTAATAACATCATCATTTAGTAACACATTTGCGACATCATCATTTACATTTTATGCAAAACAAAAACAGGCATTAAAACGCACAAAGTAAAGAATTCACATAACTCACTCGAGACATTATTGATTTGAAGACACTATAATGTACAAGGCACTGTCTTCAACTTCCATGTGTTGAATTATACACTAAGTACAAAATCAATGGTTTAACTATTATAATAACAACGAATTATTCTACAATTTATTTGATGAAGACCTATTAAGGACAGACGTTTAGTCGGTGAATGTGTTGTTAACGTATACAAGTTATCGCCGTTAACGTCATTATCATCTTAATCATAGCATTATCATGTTTTCACTACTTTTAGCATATAAAACACACTATAAACTTCATCATAATGAATTATGAACAGCATTTAAAAAAGCAATTAAGTAATTAGAAGTGGGTAGTCCTGGAATGTTTATATCAAAATGATTTGGTATTGACCAATGAATGAATATTGATATTCCGGGGATCAGAGAAATGCTCCTGATTATGCTAATGTTGATTGTGGCGGTGACGTTGATGACGGTGAATATATGATATGACGAAGGTGAATTAGATGGTGGTTTTGGTTTTGAAGACGGAAGTTAGGTCTACACGAAAGTGCGTTACGTCCGTGTCCTCTGTTTACAAACTAGCGAACAACCATAGCGCTTTCAGCTTTTTGATTGTTCGACGAGCAGAACGATACTGACTTGAAGGCATGATACATGTTTACAATTATATAAATAATGGCGTTGATTTGTCTTATAATCAATGAAGACAAGAATCACGTGAGATCAGCTATGCAATTTGCTATAATTACCAGTATTTGTAACAAACATTCCAGACGAACATTCCTGCCTCGTTACCCTGGAAAACAAACGAAACCCGTAACTGCAGTTCTTTTTGCTTGAATGATAAGACCATTTTAACACCAACTTGTATGCAAATGCAAATTCCTAATTTAAAACAGCCATCAAGAAGTTTCAAGTTAGAAAATTAAATTTCCTGTTTAAGACGCATTCTGCATTTCTTATGGGAAATTATTTGTACTCAAATAGATAACAACAGCTGTGACTGACATGAAGAAATTTAAGACATTTCAAATAATCGCGTACTCCGCGTCAGTGTTCACTGATAATACGCGTTTTTAACAGACTATACAAGTGGAGTATTTAAATATTGGAATAATAAATATTTATGTAAAAACGAGGCACGTTACGAGTTAAAATGATATTGTAATAAACAAGATTACAAGTATATCTAAAACTAAACGCCTTTCAGACAATTCATTTGCATAGACACGGTGAATCCATAATAACCTACTGCCTTGTCTGTCTATGAAATAGGTTTTAGGTGGCATTTTAGCCATGAAATACATTTAGATTAATTGCTAATAACTACGCGTTTTGATATACAACATCGACAACAGATGCCTAAATATCCTAATCAAAATAGTAATCTTTTTATAAATCAATATAGTGAAATTGTCTTGCATATCGTTGCTTATCTTCAGAAAAATTTATATGACTCATAGCTTATGTATGTTTTTCTATAATAACCAATTAATAAGATATACACGTTAAACAAGAAACATCGCATTTGTACAAAACTCGTATTCCATCGGTATGCTGCAAAGATAAAACAAAAGATGAAAGAGATATTATTGGCAAAGTACATTACTTTATGTGAAAACTTCGTTCCGCAATGTTTGTATTTGAATAGCATACAAGAATACAATTAACCATATAACTTGGTTTAAAGAGTTAAAATGTTACGTATTGTTATATATGTATATTTGGTGTATACTTATATACACATTTATATTAAATGCATACTTTCATATAATCAACATCATCAAACTATAACAAACTAATTACATCGTGTAAATCACAAAAAGTAAATTTTATTATAGTATCGTTATGATTCTATTCTCTGTGTGTGTATGTTTGTATTGTTCGAAGTTTATGAAGTCCGTTTGCGCTTAAGGCTGCATAATTTGAAGACCCGGAAGGCCTGCATTTTTTTAAAAGTTTTTTTAATACAATAAAACGGAATACATATTTGATGTAGCACATAAATCATTTTATGTGGCCATAAAAAGTGTTTGTCTTTGACGTTGGACGGTAACTCGAAGCCACTCATTCCTATTCCAATCTACATCTGCAAAACATCGATTAGCAGCTTGTTCACGTGAATGATTGCATCACGTGGAGTTCAATCACGCACTTAAAATTGACACAATCATAGGAAACCATACTCGAATTTCAATCATTAAAATGTTTCGTGCAATAGTTGAAATATAAATAGAAGATCATATTGATCAGGCAAAATATACACCTGACAGCAGCTTTATTTATTTACTTTACCTGTTTTTTCCAGCTCACCCGTGTGTCACATGCTCAATGTGAGTTTTTTCCCTTATTTGTATGATTTTTTTCCCCTCAGAAACTACACGGACCAGATTTTGGTAAATGACATGTAACATCGAATGTTGGTCCTCTAAGGCATTTTTTTTCGAATCATACGTCTGTGTTAACAATTGTCACAATATTTATGTTGAGAAATGACTATTAAAACATTCGTCTGTTAAACCGCAAGGTCCACAGCAGCTATATTTGGTATGTGAACTCATATAGTTGTATTCTATGAAGATTATTGAAATCATCCCCCTGGGGTCATGTGATTTGTTCGATTATAATCGTCAAATAACTTTTAAAAGAAGTGGTGTTGACATGTAACATTCAAAGGAGGTCATCTACTTAGTTTGTTCAAATTATCTGTAGGTGTGGCGTGAATTGCTTTGTTTGAATTATATATAGCAAAAACTTATTATTTTAAATATAAGACCACAAAGTTAATATTTTTGATAATTAATATGTAACATCAGAATTCGGTCATTTACAAATATTGCTTAAATCATGCCCCTGGTTGCGAAACTTGCCACGGCAAAGTAGTCTTATCTTGGCCCTCTTGTTTCAGATTATTGTTAATTCGTTTCTTTACTATATCGTCATCAGAAAACATTTTGCCTTTGGTAATATTTTTATTCAATTCAAACAATAATGTTTATATAATTAAGGCAATTGCCATCGCTTCATTCATACATAGTTTACATTGTGTGGTTCAATGAAGAAATTGTTTATATAACATTTCTCAACTTCACTGAATTTGTTATTGTGTAAATGTTCGTTTTGCATGGAGGAGGCTCGTTCATAAACATTGTGTGGATTATAAAATTGTCAATGAACTGTGAAACACGAAAGGTCGGAAAATGAACTGTACATATAGTAATGTGATGACGTGTTAAATTAAATCAACTGTGATATATATATGTGAACCCATATTTGAAGGAAACGTATAAGACCTGGAAAGTACTCTGTTAAAGTGTGTTATTTCTGATCTTGCAATCGTCGTGACATAATGTCTTGGTTGTTTCCACATATTAAATATAATAATTATATGCGAGTTATTTGCGTGATATCAAGTATATAAAAAATCATTTATACTTTGATAATACATTATAACTTATTTATAATCTTATAATTGTATTCTTAGCTTTATTGGTTCTTAATCCTGAACAGTGTTGGCGCTTGTCTGTGCTGTTAAACGCACTCATCCCTAGTGTTACGATTTTATAATTATCGTGCCAAGTTTGCTTACCGTTTATAAAAGAATCAAATCTTCTAAGGTATGACCACAGTCGGATAAGCTGTTTGGCTAGTCGCTAGCGTCAAGAAATACGTATTGAACAAGTGTGCAGAACGTGCCTGCTTTAACAGTTAATACAAATGGATTTCATATCTGATAACATGTGCTTGCGTGTTATACAATGGGGCTAATGAACTAGAGTTCGCAGAAGAACCGAGTGAATATGTATGTGTATTAATTACTGTTTAAGTTGAATTTTCGGGCGATCTCATGCGTGCTTTTGTTTCTGCAATAGTTAATGAAATGATTGTATCACAAGGAAAATCGTTAGTACGGTAAGTTTGCTGTTGTTTGTTTTGATATGTATGTAATACATTTATTGCTTTTATTAAGCATTTTAATTTTAAGATGGTCGAACAATTGGCGGTATATAAAAAAAGTAATATTCAATCAACCTTTTTTTTATATCCAAATGAAAATATAACTGTAACTAACACTGATTATATAAAGTAAAAATGTGAATGTATTGAGATAAATTGATGTGTGATATTTAGTAGTTGATATTGTGAAATATTTGTTTAAGGTTGGTGGAGTGTGTAGATTTTTTTTATCAAAATTAAAATTGTGCTTATTGACATGTTTATCACAATCTATGCATTGCTTTTTTTCTTTTGTTGCAACATCCGTTCCCGCTATTTCCAACTGCCTAGTTTTAGCTTTTGTATGCTGCATATATTTGATATGTTTATTTAATTACAAGTACAAGTCTTCATATATTGTCTAGATGTGAGCTACAACTTATCATTAGATTGTCCCCATTGTCCGACGATTAAATGGTCGTCTTTAAATTTTTAATGTGAGTCATTTCAATGACATTTTATCAATAAATACATGTCATAATAAACAAACGAATGCCGACTGAATGTCGCTAAACACAGTACACAAAACCCGTTGGTAACATCTGAAGAATAAAACGACGATGCATTAACCATAAAATAATGCAAAATGTAATACATTTTTCCAAAAAGGATTACACCGTACATTAGATTGTGTTTATAAGATCAAGATTATAAAGCTTTGGTGCAATTAAGAACGACGGTAAAAATGTGTGTGTTTTTTAATTCATGCTTTATCCATTAAATCATTTGCTTTGGGACAATGTCGTTTGCCATCGATGCATGTCCCATAGTAATAAATTTGTATTAACATTCACTAATATCACTTGCTAATAGACAGTAAAATTAACACGGTAACACGTTGATCAAAATGTATAAAATTGTTATGAAACTTTATTCGCTGCGAATTTTCTTAGCGAGAGTTGAAATTGTGTGACCCGCTAAGAAATTTCGCATCGAGTAAAGTCCGATATGGCTGGAATGTGAGCGATATTTTTAACATTTAATAAAAGTTATGCAGGGTATGAAACGGCGGAAAATACTTATGTCGGCATGGACGTCGCCATCTTGTCTGTCACGTGATTACCTCCTCCGACTATCGTCACATTTGAAGATATATGTTGATTTATAAATGAACAAAGTAACGTAAAAAGAACGTTTTTAGAACAATCATATGCATACTAATTATTGCAGTTCATTACATAAGTTATGACATGAATACAATTGAAAAAAAAAACATCGAGAGCAGAAAAACGGCCTTATTTATATGGCGTTATTAATAATGTTTCATAATTTCATGCCTTAAGAATTTCTTTTGCAAAGTGAATTCATCCGAGTTGGATTTTTTTTTGTTAAATTCTACCCATTCTATAAGTAAAAGAATATCAAACCATGTCGTACATTTCGATAAAAACATCGACAAGATCTTGTTAAACCAAATGTCCTATTGTCGTTGTATTGTTTGAAAGTCATATAAACACATTTTAAAAATACTAAATAAACATTACCAAGTGCTTTCGCTTGTTAACATATCAGTCGTCTTTGGTTATCTAAGTAACACGGTTGTGGTCGCGTAATACTGTTCGCGTTATAGCTAATTGACAAGCACTGAAATCGGTGTGTTTAGTTATGCTGTATATACTATACAACATAACTAAGCAAGCAGATTTCAGTGGTTGTTCTTCAATATTGCGAGCCCATATATTCCTTCTTTTAAAAGCTTCAAAGGTTAAGTCTGTGTTGTAATATTTGTACTTTAGGAATATTGGTTACAACTTTATGTTCCCGTCTGCAGCATGCCACATCTCATTATGGTAAATATTTTGTTTCAATGACATGGGACAATCCCGTGTCTGTGGGGTCGACATTTAGCTTTAGCATTCTGTCTGACCAACCGCAATATTTGGCACCTTCGTTTATCGTTGAGTAAAAACGAGACAACATATTACTCAGTAATATTGATTGTTCGCTTTGACCCGAATTCCTAAATTCCACGCGGCACGTAAACAAGACAGTTTGGTGTTTTGGCATTATAACCATGGTTTCTTGCTTCCCAATTGGGATTGAAGAGGTCAGTAGAGTGATACTGCAACCGCCGAATATTCATCTTTCTCTGTGTCCTCTTTGTTGCCAACCATCTTGATGTGGGTAATTTCAAATGGATATTTGTTTTATGGAGTTTCCTTTATGAAATGAACAATTTTACTTGAGACGAAAATATTAAATAAAATGCAATCCATTTATGTCTCTAACTTTTGTTATTTGTCAGCTTTCAATCCAACGATTTGTTTTTCGATAAAATGGTTTACTGGTTGTATTAAATGAGTATGTATTTATCAAATACGTTGTTGTGGTATATGTTATTCAGTTAAATCACCTCGGGCAATGCCGAACGCGTCATTCAAGATTAGGTTATATTATTCGGCTGAACGATTCAATTTCGTAAAAAAATAGTGTTATACTTCACGGGCTTTATTTAAGTATTGTACGGTTATTGTGCGAAGACAAGACCCGTCCTTCGACAAGATTGTTAATTGATTGGGTGTTAAGCATTTGCATTATTCTGATAACTTGAGCTTGCATGGTTTGTATACGTCATTCGGCTCACACGGGTGTCATTGAAATGACATGATTACTTACAACAAAAACAGCACATGTCTTCTTTTGATAACTATTGCATGTATAGTTGTAAATACTTAACAGATCCGTAAATGCTCAAAATCAACGGATACTTCGTAAAATAAAGTTAACCCATAAACAACACTTCAGCGCTAGATTTGGTTTAGTAACATTGATTTAACTAGGTAAAACATGCTCATTTGTTGTGGGACAATATATTCCCTTTAAAATTCCCATGACGATATCCGAACATTTACAAGCGAACGCGAGATTGGCTTCGGGCAGCGTCGGAAGCATGAAGTAGTCTTCATGAATAATCATTATGTTATTAAATATCTGTGAATGCTCAAAATCAACTAATACTTTGTAAAATAAAGTTAACTTATAACAAATCAGTTTTCCTCATAGCAATAGCCAAAGTCTCAACGCTAGATTTGGTCTTGTAACATTGATTTAACCAGATACAAAGTGCTCGTTTTTATGATAAACTCAGTTGAATACCGGAATTTGATAACAGCAGCTGCAGATTTCTGGGATAGCTTAAGTAAAAATGCAAATGAAAGCAAACCGAATGAAACCGACCCTGACTCGAGATCATCCGTAAAAGGAAAATATGATATCGTGAAACGATTTTAGATGCTAAAGTGTTATAGAATGTTTGTATTTTAACATTTATACACCAATGTAACTTGTTTTAGAGTCTTCCTATTGTAATTAACCTTCGTATGGCACTATTTGTTGTTGGACGTTTTTGTATATAGCATACTAGTATTGGGTAGTGTTTACGGAGAGTGTTGAAGAGTGATCAAATTTAGAAGCGATTGTGGTTTTGACAATATTAAACATATTTTTGTACAGTCATTTTATACAAATTACGCGTTTTGGCAATGACAAGATGTAATGCCAGAAAGTTCACTGCAGAGCATCGCTTTATTGTCTTTATTTCACATCAACGAAAGGTGCATTTTCTATGCATAGTAATTGTATTATTAAATTTTTTAACGGAGCTTGTAAGAATTTTTATGAATTAGCTAGTTTCTTTGAGACGCATAATTTGGCGCCTGGCGACTTGAATGCAAATTGGTTCTATATTATGTCTAACGGTCCAAGATTGCTCATCCAAAAAATTAAATATATATGAATGGCAGTTAGTTGCAGTGGTTAGGCGCTTGTATCTAAGGTTAGGTAACGGATATTACTGGGAGTAGAACTAACGACATTCAATGTCATATACAGTGTGCGATATTTAGTGGTTTACAATAAAATGACGGGGTCTTAAGTGATTAGTAGTACTTTCCACAATACATGCTTTGTAATTGTTGTGTTTATGTTCATGTGATGAAATTTCAACAGTGAAATGTTTGTACCACAAGGGAAATCTTTAGTTCGGTAAGTTAATAGATGTCTATAATAGATGCATGCATAACTTTAATATCAATTAATTTCTTTAAGCGGTAGATTAATGTAAAATTGGCATTATCATACTACATCAATAATAATATTCATAATAGGTCAACATTATATTTGATAGAAAATAAAACAGGATACTGTTTTTTTTTAAATAAAAGTTTGTAGATCTAAATGGTCAGTGTTAATTTTCAGATATACAACACAATTACCCCTGTAAATTTATTCGTATACATTACAGAAAGAAGTCTCAAACCGTCTCAAACTATGAAATACATTTTTAAGATATCAAATCCTTTTTGCACATACATTAAAAAATAACAACTAAAATTGGAATAATTGTTTCGATGTCGTTATAAAACTCATTTATTTATATATGTTTGTCTTCCAACATTATCTTATATTATAGCAAACATAAAATATGTAGTGCTATCAATAATAATGTAACTTCCACTTCGTGTTTAATCTCTTCCCACAAGCTTTTGATGACACTGACAAGTACACATATTTATTCACGTCGAGGCCAATGATAAATAACTCATGACGACAAAAAGTTCCCAAGTTGAACTGAATCGTGAGGAACACCTTGAAATCAATAAATAATAAAACACAACATTACAGAGCACACGTCTGTAATTTCGCATACGGACGTGTCTTTTTGGTCTAAGTTTTTTTCTAAAGTATAGTTAATTGCAAAATAAAGGCTTAAACCGATTTCAACACAAGACCTGTTGATAATAGGTTGTATTTTTTCCATTGTTTGACAAGGAAATGAAGAATAATTGATTCTTAATGTGACTCAATAAAATAAATATGCTACAGAGAAAAAAACAAAGACGACTAAATGCCGCTAAAAAGTACGAACACGGTCATGGCACTCCCTCAAGAATTATTTACAGGCACAATTTGCAGAACGCTGTTTCATTTTCCATATTTGAAGGCTAAATGCATAACATTTGCCAAAGTCGGGTTTTATTAATCGTTGAATTGTTTGTGGAAAAATCCTAATGGAAAATGTTTGCAGAAATTGTCGATATTGTCAAAGTCATTAACATTATACGGATTCCACATTGATTTAAAGAGACAAACGCTAACATTGATAATTACTAAGCTTCGGTATGGAACAATAATGGAATTTAAGAAAGAATAAAATATTTTAAAAAGTGTACACTTTCGTGGGCTCGAAACAATGACCTATGGATCAAAACGCTTTGGCCGTAGTCACTCAGCCATCAATTCATTATCTTTCGCTATGCATTTTATAATTTATATAATCATGCGACTGTGAAATTAAATTTAGAGATATCTGGTGATGGTATCAAAGCTTGCTTAATCTGTTTGCTTAACTAAACTGCAGCTAATCGACTCCCTTTACATCAATGCAATATGCGGAAATATTTCTGATTGAAAAGGCGTCCTTTGATACAAATCTTTCAACATTGTTTTCTTTTGATAAACTATATGAAGAAACATTAACTATTATCTCTTCAATATACATAATTCTTTCGGCCTTTGTTTTTCTTAACCTTGAGCAGTTTAGTTTTGCATGTGCTATTTGAATATTTACAGTAAATGCAATGCTGTGAGTTGATGTATGTTTAATATCCCCACATTATGCAAACTATACATAACAAGAACAATATATTTGTTAATAAATTCACTGGCGGCGTTTGCAGAATTGATCTAAATGTGAACATATATAATGTTTCCATCATATCCGTTATATGATATGAATTATTTATACTATTCATAAAGTCAGTTAGGATCAAACAGTTTGTGCGACATCGGTGACTGAACTGGTTAATTTATTGCAACAATGATCTACTTTTCAATTAAATATCATGAAACAATTTTAGTTTTAGTTAACATATAAATAATCAGAATTGCCCATTTAAGTTTATGAAAATAGCATAATAAAGGGAAATATCTTTGATAAGTAAAATGATATTTATAACATCATCAAATAGTCAGTACAAGTGTGTTATATATCGTTGCGAACACGGGTCAATTGGACACTATTATCAATGAAACAATAGTAGCAAAAATTTCGAGATTGTAATCACATTCGTAAATCACACGCGAGAAGAATAGTGCAAACCATTCAATATTATACAATTTTGACAATTACGAAACGCTCTTTCATTGATAATTAACATTATAAGTGTCATTATGAAATATTTTTATTTTAAGTGACACACTTCTTTGGTTTTATTTAAGTTTAAATTGTGTTATGCAAAAGGGTGACTGGTTCCTCTAAATAAGGTTAAAAGGTTGGGAGTTCTGACGACAGTTATTTCTTAAAGACCTTATAGACTTAACGGGACTGAAGTCAATACATGAGCGCCCTATTGTTTTTTTATATGCTTTTGAAGTGATGTGGAAACGACGTTGTTCACAAAATAAAGAGCAACCATCTTGTTTACATCTCAGTTGCATATACTTACTGCCATTAGTTCATCGTTTGTGTATATTGTCAAGGTATATAAAAGTTTGGTTTTGATATTTCTTACGATGGCGCTGAAATAAGCGTTAAACGTATTGCTCAACGTATAACCCATAAATAATAAGTTTATGGAATGGTTTTGGTCGTCGGAAGTTTTATGTAACCGTCTGTGTCTGGAAACTGCGGAAATTGGCGCCAGGAAACTTGTTTGCAAATTGTTACGATCTTGCAAGGAACGGTCCAAGATTGCTCATCCTAAGTCATAGTCACAATGGGGCAATTAGTTACCGTGGTTATTCGCTTGCGCCAAAGTTTAGGTATTGAATATATAGAGAGCAGAACATGTTGTCTCTTTGCACGCATCTCAACTTGGATTCTACACGAAAATTACGAAGCATTTGTATCCACAACAGCACAATTTCAATATCTGCTTTTCAATGTTTGTGTACTTCTAACTAAGTGGTGATAGTGGTCGACGCTTTAATTGTTTGAAATTGTTCACGCTTATGAGTATTTTATCAGAAAATGTTTGTACCACAAGGACAATCTTTAGTCCGGTAAGTTAAGTGATGTATATTATTGTGGATTTTTTTTCGGTTGCATTAGATGCTTCACGTTTCTTTACATATATATTATAATAATCTCCCTCACATTTTAATATGGGAGGAAAACAACATTAAAATGTGTGTTTTTTTAATTCACATAGTAAGTTTATACTAACGTTCGTATTGATTTTATTAAGCATTGTAAGATCATTTCATAATATTTAAAAAAAATGTATAAAATCTAGCCTATTAAGTTTTAAGTATTTTCGCAAATTAGGAAGAAAAACTTATTCGATTATCATTGAAAACAGAAGAGGAAACATTCATTGATAACAGATTTACTGACACTGAGGCTATAGGATCGTTTAGCAAGATAATCATCGACTCTGTTAAGCGAAGGCTGTGACCTAAGAATAATCAACGTTGGCTGAAGACTGTATCAAAACATAAATATGAAATTATAAAACACACTTTATTTTTGCCATACATATATAGGATTTTACAACATATATACATGTATGACTTTATAAAACATATATATACAACTGTACCACACCATCATGGACAAATAGAACATGTATCTAAATATATACTAATATAACATTTAAATATGGACACATTGAATGATGCCATCGTTAGTCACTTGCCATAAATAATGGTTCTACCCTGGTTGCCCTTTGTTTCGTTTTGAGGCGGAGGATTACTTCGAAGGCAATTCTTGTTGTAAGAAGAAGGAAAGAGACGGCACTAAAACCAAGAACACCATTTAGTCATTAATTGGCCTCGTTGCAGCCAGGGGGCAAATTTAGACACACGACGGCACAAGTAATACCGAATACATAATTCAGCCATATATTTGCTTCGTTGATGCTTAGGGAAGAATATTAAGCCGGGAGAGCTTCTATGAGACATTGGTCGGCCACATTAAATCCTGATGTATAACACCCGTTTAAGTTACGTTGCAAATATTTAAACTTTATTGTATTAGTTTACTGATCCTAATGGTGGCACTTTTAGGAAAAATGATTGTATGCGATGTTGTCATTTTAAAATTGGCGCCCGAGGGTTTTGGAAGGGCCATTTTATTTGGAAGGTCGCGCACATTGCTCACTATGGCCGCCTTAGAAAGTACGCCCCGCGCTACAATATATAGCGAAATACATGCTTTATTTAATGAATTGAATGTGTACATTGGTAGATAAAATGTGGTATTGTAAGAATAACATATATATATATATATATATATATATATATATATATATATATATATATATATATATATATATATATATATATATATATATATATATATTATTCAAAAGTGTTCAAATCCATTTGATAGATTTAGCAATTTAAAGTACTTTCATTATACTTAATTTTCGCCGTTGTAATTTTATATAAAGAAATGGTGGATTAACATTACAATTCAGTTGCTTCGTCATGGTAGCTAATAATTACTTAGCAAGTTCAAAGTTTTTCAAAAAGTTACAATTATGTTGCTGTTTTTTTTGCGTTCAACGATTGGATATTTAAATAGTATATTAAGTAATATTAGTTTGTTTGTTTTTATTTAAATTGGGCTGCTATGAGGTAATTTTATAAAGACTTAATTCTTTTATTATTATCTCAGGATTAATTTTTAGGTCTGGAGGTTCTTGAAATCAGTTCAAACCCTTAATTATTTGCCTTGAAGATCAAAAGACGGCGCCCTAGTCATATTGATATGTGTTTATTGTGTATATGTTTATTGTACTTTTTTTCCATTTTTTTCCTGGTCGTAAGTAAAGGTTTCCTGCTGTTTCAGCTAAAAGTCCACTTTTAACATATTTTAATCAATTATTTTATCTTTTGTGCAAATAGGTAAAAATATCAATATAAACATTGATAATCAAGACGTGAATTCACAGAAACAGAATCGATCTAATTGTTTGAAAACAAAATGGATCACTATTGATTCTTAACGTGATTCGATTACATAAATCAGTTTTAATAATTCCCTGCGACAGAGGATAGGCACATGCCGACTGAATGTGTCGAACGTTCATATACGCACATAAAAAATAATTTACACACATAAATTATTAAGTGATGTTTTATTTAATAAATATAAGTGAATGTTATACAGTCAATATTTTCAAAGGTGGTCATCGTTTAGAATACTTAGAGAGGGAACTAAAAACAGAGGTCACTTCTTGAATTTTTCCTTTCAATGTTACTTTCGATGGTGTATGAGACCTATTTCTTAAGATAGCCCAATGCACGTTTTACAATGCGCAGCTGTCAAAGTGCGTTATCGTCAACAAGGCACGCGCGAATATTTTGAAAGCAGTAGTTCACAAATATTAATTACACGGGGCATTTCATTGCCGGTGGATTCGACGTTTAGATTTGTCATTGTATCAGACGTCAGAAATAGTTGGCACTCTATCTCTGAGAAAGGCTGCTGGCTATTGATTCGTGGGGTCGACATTCTATACACAGTGTTCACAGAGTTTGTCATCTTGCTGTCAATGAACACGTGCTGGTGCAAAATTGGACTGTGGAAATAATAAACTGTGATAGCTATGATGTGTTACGTTATTGCATAAGCGACATTCAACTGTGCAATATGTATACGAGCAGACCAAAGGAATATAATCATTAATAATAAAAGACAGAAATTTGGCTTTTTAAACAGGACAAAAATACGACTCCGAGAAGATATTTTCAGAGATCATTTGTCTTCTTCTCAAACGCCCCTGGGTTATCAATATGAGCATATTAAACAATGTTTATGATTGGGTCATTATTGTTTGTGAGAAAGAGATGCTATTGTTTGACATGTATGTCTTGAAACAATCATCATGGATGCTTAATCGTTAATGCGAATATTTAAAAATAAAAGTTATTCGACAGACATGAAGTTATGCAAGAAAGAATAATTTTCACTAATATATACATATATTTTGCCCTAGTCAATGTCATTATGACTAATGTAAGCGTTAAAAAGATATGCATAAAAGACGAAAAAAGGTTAAACATATGATATGTCTTATATTTCACAGTTTATTGCATTATTGTTCATTGATTTGGGTAAAAAGGCATTTTATTTTAGAAAACCACATACACTCTTAATCTTAAGACTTATTTGCGAGCTACTACTAGGTCAAACATACAATGAATGGAATGTTTACATGTACCAGAAGAATCAAAGTGCTTAGAGTTATTAAACATCTAAGACTGAGAAATAAGACAAAATGAAGTTCAGAATGAACTTCCATTTGATACGTTGTTCATAATTGTCGTTTTGCGTTATCTGCCGATATGATCTCTTAATATGTGTGTACAATTTAGTCGTAATGAACGTCATCATTCAAATATTGCAGAAAATGTTCGCGAATTATTTAAATACACTTCTTGATTTTGCTTTTCCATGAGATGTTTGGATACAACTGAAACTGAAGTACGTTTTTAGTCCAAGTGCCCTCTTTGATGAAGACCTATTAAGGACAGACGTTATAGTCGGTGAATGTGTTGTTAACGTATAGAAGTTATCGCCGTTAACGTAATTATCATCTTAATCATATAGAGGATATTTGTTCATGTCAGTGTAAGATCGTTTGTTATTTCACGAGTGATCATAGAAAATATATTTTCACGAGTGGCGCAGTCACGAGTGAAAATATTATTTTTCTCTGATCACGAGTGAAATAACAAACGATCTAACACTAACATGAACACATTTTCTGTTTCTTGTATGCCCCTTTTTCAAGAAAATAATTAACAGCTGTTTCCCTTTCGCTGCAAAGTTACTCTTTCTCGGACTTTCTCCCGTGGCGTGACTCAATAAATTTCAAAACACAAAAGGACGTCATTAGTGTGACGAAATGACGTCATTATACCAGCGAAATTCTCAAGTTAAACTCTTTTAAAATGTAAATAAACGGTGAAAAAAAAAACATAAAATAAAAAGAAAATTTATTGGATTCGGTAGACTGTCGATTTTAATTCACTCGTGATCATAGAAAATATATATAAAATTATTTATGATAATCTAAAATTAGAAAAAGGAGTTCCGAAAATGTGTTCTTTTCACCGGTAAAAATAACAATTTGTTCTTTTCACTGCTGTTATTTCACTGCAGAAATGTCATATTTTATCATTAGGTATAAAATAAAGCATTTTCGTTTATACGTAATTATAAAATATGACATTTCTGCAGTGAAATAATAGCAGTGAAAATAAAAAAATTGTTATTTTAACCGGTGAAAAAAATAAATTCTTAACTACTTTTTCTATTTTTAGATTATCATGAATAATTTTTCAAATATTTTCTATGATCACGGTTTTAGGTGGGATTTTAGCCATGAAATAAATTTAGATTAATTGCTAATAACTACGCGATTTGATATACAACATCGACAACAGATGCCTAAATATCCTAATCAAAATAGTAATCTTTTTTTTATCAATATAGTGAAATTGTCTTGCATATCGTTGCTTATCTTCAAAACAAATATACATGATTCATAGCTTACGTATGTTTTTCTATAATTACCAAGATAATATCCATAAATAAGAGTATACACATTAAACAAGAAACATCACGTATTTGTACAAAACTCGTATTCCATCGGTATGCTGCAAAGATAAAACAAAGATGACAGAGTTATTATTCGCAAAATACATTACTTTATGTAACAACTTCGTTCCTCAATGTTTGTATTAGAATAGCATACAAGAATACAATTAACTATATAACTTGGTTTAAAGAGTTAAAATGTTGCGTATTGTTATATATTTGGTATATACTTATATAAACCTCTATATTAAATGCATACCTTCATATAATCAACATCATCAAACTACAACAAACTAATTACAATATTGCATCGTATAAATCACAAAAAGTATATTTTATTTTAGTATCGTTATGATTCTATTGTTCGTGTGCGTATGTTTGTGTTGTTCGAAGTTTATTAAGTCCGGTTTGCGCTTAAGGCTGCATGATTTGAAGACCCGGAAGGCCTGCATGGTTTGAAAAGTTTTTTTTTCAATACAATAACACGGAATACATGTTTAATGTAGCACATACATCATTTTATGTGGCCATAAAAAGTGTTTGTCTTTGTCGTTGGACGGTAACTTGAAGCCACTTCTTCCTATTAGCAGCTTGTTTACGTGAATGATTGCATCCCGTGCAGTTCAATCACGCACTTAAAATTGACACAATCATAGGAAACCATAATCGAATTTCAATCATTAAAATGTTTCATGCAATAGTTGAACTATAACTAGAAGATCATATTGATCAGGCAAAATATACACCTGACAGCAGCTTTCTTTATTTACTGTACCTGTTTTTGTCCAGCTCATCTGTGTGTCACATGCTCAATGTGAGTTTTTTTCTCTTATTTGTATGTGAAATGTTTTTTTCCTCAGAAACTACACGGACCAGATTTTGGTAAATGACATGTAACATCGAATGTTGGTCCTCTAAGGCATTTTTTTTTCGAATCATACGTCTGTGTTAACAATTGTCACATTATTTATGTTGCGAAATGACTATTAAAACATTCGTCTGTCAAACCGCAAGGTCCACAGCAGCTATATTTGGTATGTGAACTCATATAGTTGTATTCTATGAAGATTATTGAAATCATCAAAAGAAGTGGTGTTGACATGTAACATTGAAAGGTGGTCATCTACTTAGTTTGTTCAAATTATCTGTTGGTGTGGCATGACATGATTTGTTTGAATGATATATAGCAAAAATTAATTATTTTAAATATAAGACCACAAAGTTAATATCTTTGATAATAAGTATGTAACATCAGAATTCGGTCATTTACAAATACTGCTAAATTATGCCCCTGGGTGCGAAACTTGCCACGGCAAAGTAGTCACATCTATGCTTATCTTGGACCTCTTGTTTCAGATTATTGTTAATTCGTTTCTTTACTATATCGTCATCAGATAACATTTTGCCTTTGGTAATATTTTTATTCAATTCAAACAATAATGTTTATATAATTAGGGCAATCGCCATCGCTCCATTCATACATAGTTTACATTGTGTGGTTCAATAAAATAATTGTTTATATAACATTGATAAACTTCACTATATGTGTTACTGTGTAAGTATTCCTTTTGCATGGAGGAGGCTCGTTCATAAACATTGTGTGGCTTATAACATTTTCAATGCACTGTGAAACACAAAAGTTCGGGTAATGAACTGTACATATAGTAATTTGATGACGTGTTAAATCATATAGACTGTGATATATACCTGTGAACCCATACTTGAAGGAAACGTATAAGACTCTGGAAAGTACTCTGTTAAAGTGTAACTTCTGATCTTGCAATCGTCGTGAAATAATTTCTTGGTTATTTCCACATATTAAATATAATATGCGAGTTATTTGCGTGATATCAACTTTAAAAAAAATCATTTATACTTTGATAATACATTATAACTTATTTATAATCTTATAATTGTAATCTTAGCTTTATTGGTTCTTATTCCTTAACAGTGTTGGCGCTTGTCTGTGCTGTTAAACGCACTCATCCCTAGTGTTACGATTTTATAATTATTACAAAGTAGTGTCTACCAGTCTATAAATATATCACGAAGTATTGAACACCCACGTAAGCGTATTCCGATAGGAAAAATATACATACTGATATTATCTTTCTCAAAACTGTCTTACAATGTTTCCTGTTTGGTTTAACATGCTGCTGGATGTCTTTAGTTTTATTACGCTCGGTTGATATACAACCAAACCCAGGGCCTACCTTGTCTTAGACATCTTATAACACAAATGCAAATAATTCCTTATCCACTTCCGATGCCTCTGCAACACACCACCTAAGTTTTATTCATTATAATATTCAAAGTCTGATGCAAAAAAAATAGATGTTTTGTATACAGGGCTACGTGATTTTGATATAATTGGTTTTACTGAAACATGGTTAAATAGTTCTATTTCATCTACTGATATTCTTTTCGAAGGCTTCCACCAGCCAATTCGCAAGGATCGCCTAGACTCTTATGGGGGCGTTGCTATATACGTTAATGAAAATATTGCTTTCAAACGAAGACACGATCTCGAATTAAATAACGTTGAGTCTTTATGGATTGAAGTGTTCCCCTCGAAACATAAATCCGTTCTGTTTGGCTTGTTTTATAGACCGCCTAGTGCGGATAGATCGTATATGCATTCTATTGAAAATTCTATAGGACTAGCCAGAGACAAACAAATAAATGATATCATTATTTCAGGTGATTTTAATATAAATACTATCGCCGAATTATCAGCACGAACAATTAACGAATTATGTCTACAATATGACTTAACGCAACTAATTAATGAGCCAACACACTATACCGAACCACTCATCTTCCATAATTGATCTTATCTTTGTAAGTAATCCGAATACCGTATTACTTTCTGGAACAGGTGAACCCATTTTAGACCAAACTATTCGGTACCACTGCCCTGTTTTTGTTACATTAAAATTCATAAAACCTTTACGTAAAACGTTCTATCGACATATCTGGCGTTACGACATTGGTGATTATTCCAAACTTCGACAACTAATGACAGATACTAATTGGGGTCATCTTAAATGCGAAAATGTTGATATTTATGCAGAAAATATTACCAAGACAATTTTACAAATTGCTGGCTCATGTATTCCTAACAAAAATGTGTGTATACGTTCTCGTGATCTCCCCTGGCTAAATGATATTATAAAGAAAAAAATTCGACAACGAAAGCGTCTATACAGAAAGGCCAAGGAATTAAATAGCGATTTGCATTGGTTAAATTTTCGTCGTGTCAGGAATGAAGTCGTTTTACTTCTACGTAACTCAAAAAATGAATACTTTAACAATATTGCACGTAAACTGAAGTCATCTGAACTTTGCGCAAAAGACTAATATAAAACACTTCGAACATTTATTCCTACTAACAAAAACACTTCAATTCCACCTCTTTTCGACGAACAATTAGGTATCTTTGTAGCAAATGACTCCTGTAAAGCCGATATGCTAAACAGGTATTTTGCCAACCAATGTTCAATTGACGAAAGCAACCACGAACTTCCAATATTCAACAATTCAAACGCTAACACTCTTCAGAATATTCATATAACACAGGAAGAAATTACTGACTCAGTCAAATGTCTTAAGTTAGGCAAAGCATCTGGTCCTGATGGAATTGATAATCGTATGCTCAAAGAAGCAATGCATCAATTAAGCTACCCATTGTGTGATCTTTTTAAATCTTGTCTTAATACTCACAAAATGGCTTCTTGTTTGAAAATTGCTAATGTGTGCCCGATTTTTAAAAAGGGTGATCCAGCGAAAGCGTCCAATTATCGACCAATATCATTGCTAAATACTATTGAGAAGGTCTTTTGCATCAACACATTTTTTGTTTTTCTTCGAGATAATTCATTCTTTGCGTCCACTCAATCTGGCTTCTTGCCTGTTAATCAGCTTACATATATTTATAATACTTTTTGCAGAGCTCTAGACAATGGCCTTCAGGTCAGAGTAATCTTTTTTGATATAAGTAAAGCTTTTGATAAAGTATGGCATAAAGGTGTATTATACAAACTACAACAAGCAGGCAT
The DNA here is from genome assembly GCF_020536995.1 of Dreissena polymorpha. Taxonomy (NCBI): domain Eukaryota; kingdom Metazoa; phylum Mollusca; class Bivalvia; order Myida; family Dreissenidae; genus Dreissena; species Dreissena polymorpha. Next base: position 107,156,232 of record NC_068356.1, on the reverse strand, counting down.
TCGTGGAATATATTATCTTTCTTGACTAATTATCTTTCTGATCGCAAACAAAAAGTAATCCTACCGGGAGCGCACTCAATCCCTATTGAAATTCTCGCCGGTGTCCCTCAAGGTTCTATTCTAGGTCCACTTATGTTTCTTGTGTATATAAATGATATTATTGCTGATATACAAGCACACATACATCTGTTTGCTGACGACACTAGTCTGTTTATGGTCGTAAATTCGCCAAACGAATCTGCAGCCGTTTTGCAATCAGACATTGATAAAATATCCAGTTGGGCTGACAAATGGTTGGTATGTCTTAACCCCTCAAAATCCGAATCAATGCTTATATCTCGAAAACTAAATAAACCATCTCATCCACCATTGACCATGCATAACGTGAATATACCCATCGTTGATGCCCATAAACACTTAGGTGTTTTTATCTTTAATGACTGCACTTGGCATGCTCATATTTCATACATAAAGTAAAATGCATTGACACGCGTTCATATAATGCGTCGGTTAAAATCAATGCTTGATAGAAAAACTCTCGAGAAAATATATTTTTCTTTTATAAGACCAATCCTTGAGTACTCAGACGCTGTATATGATAATTGTACGCAATATGAAAAAGATGACCTAGAAAAAATCCAAACCGAAGCCGCGAGAATAACATCTTGATGCACACGCTTAGTCTCAATAGAAGAACTATATAATGAGCTAGACTGGGAAACTATCAGCCAACGAAGACACAAACACAAATTAATATTAATGTATAAAATGAACTCTAGTAATGTACCAAACTATTTGCAATCCCTTTTACCCGCTACAGTTGGATCGTTTAGCAATTACTCATTAAGAAATTCGTCACATCTCCAAACAATTCAAGCGAGAACGTCACTATACTCAAATTCGACTCCGAATCCCTTATTTACATACGGTGAAAGACGCTCTCAAATGATACACACGCGCTTACGAACAAAGTGTAGCGCCTTAAACGAACACCTTTTCCGACGCAATATTGTTGCATCCCCGCTATGTCTATGCGGACTTCATGAAACGACGTCGCATTACTTTCTTGAATGCACTCGGTCTGTACATATTCGTGGCGAATTTCTGAACTCAATATCTGCATATTCCGTTACTTGCATTGAAACTATTCTATATGGAGACAACACTTGTGATTACTTAACGAATACTAAAATAGCCGATGCAGTGCATACATTTATTATTAAAAGTAAGCGATTTGATTCGTAATATGCTACAGAACGACGCTCAACTCGCTTGTCTTCGTTTGCACCAATAAAGTCCTTCTTAACGTGTTTCATTCTCTTCCCATAACTCTAATTCTCTCTCTCTCTCTCTCTCTCTCTCTCTCTCTCTCTCTCTCTCTCTCTCTCTCTCTCTCTCTCTCTCTCTCCATACCATTAACATTGTTTATTATTTAAAATCCATGTGTGTCCGTCTAGCAACATGAAACTGTATTTGTATAGGGAGAAGAACAAAATAAGACATCGTCTTTCGTTTTAATCCTATTCAAGCTTGTTCTTATAATAAATGGTGTGTCATATTCTTTGTAAAACAATGTACATTCTTTGAAATAAATATGTTTAAACTAATTATCGTGCCAAGATTGCTTACCATTAAAAGAATTAAATCTTCTAAGGTATGACCACAGTTGGATAAGCTGTTTGGCTAGTCGCTAGCGTCAAGGAATACGTATTGGACAAGTGTGCAAAACGTGCCTGTTTTAACATTTAATACAAATGTTTTTCATATCTGATAACATGTGCTTGCGTGTTATACAATGGGGCTAACGAACTGAGAGTTCGCAGAAGAACCGAGTGAATATGTATGTGTATTAATTACTGATTCATTTGAATTTTCGGGCGATCTCATGCGTGCTTTTGTTTCTGCAATATCACAAGGAAAATCGTTAGTACGGTAAGTTTGCTGTTGTTTGTTTTGATATGTATGTAATACATTTATTGATTTTATTAGGCATTTTAATTTTAAGATCGGTGAACAATTGGCGGTATATAAAAAAAGTAATATGCAATCAACCTTTTTTTATATCTTAATGAAAATATAACTGTGACCTACACTGATTATATAAAGTAAAAATGTGAATGTATTGAGATAAATTGATGTGTGGTATTTAATATTTAGTAGTGGATATTGTGAAAACAATATTTGTTTACGGTTTGCGGAGTGTGCAGATATTTTCTTTTTCAAAATTTAAATTGTGCTTATTGACATATTTATCACAATCTATGCATTGCTTTTTTTTCTTTTGTTGCAACATCCGTTCCCGCTATTTTCAACTGCCTACATTTAGCTTTTGTATGCTGCATATATTTGATATGTTTATCTACTTATAAGTAAGAGTCTTCACATATTGTCTAGATGTGAGCTACAACTTATCCTCAGATTGTCCCCATTGTCCGACGATGAAATGGGTGTCTTTTAATTCTTAATGTGAGTCATTTCAATGATTTTTTACCTGTCAAAATAAACAAACGAATGTCGACTGAATGTCGCTAACACAGTACACAAAACCCGTATGTAACATCTGAAGAATAATGTACAGTATCAATTACAAAACGACGATGCATTTACCAAAAAAAAATGCAAAATGCAAGACATTTTCCAAAAAGGATTTCACCATACGTTAGATTGTTTGTATATAAGATCAAGATTATAAAGCTTTGGTTTAATTAAAAACGACGGTAAAAAATTGTGTGTTTTTTAATTCATGCTTTATACATTAAATCATTTGCTTTGAGAAAATGTCGTTTGCCATCGATGCATTGTAATAAATTTGTATTTACATTCTTTTATATATCACTTGCTAATGTACAGTAAAATTAACATGGTAAAACGTTGACCAAAATGTATAAAATTGTTATGAAACTTTACTCGCTGCAAATTTTCTTAGCGGGAGTTGAAATTGTGTGACCCGCTAAGAAATTTCGCATCAAGTAAAGTCGAGATATAGAGCGAATATTATAATACGATATAAACGCTAACCACTCTCTTGCCGATATGGCTGAAATGTGAGCGAAATTTTTTAAAATTAATCAAAGTTATGCAGGGTATGAAACGGCGAACAATACCTTTGTCGGCATGGGCGTCGCCATCTTGTCTGTCACGTGATTACCTCCTCCGACTATCGTCGCTTTTGAAGATATATGTTGATTTACAAATGAACAAAGTAACGTAAACAGAACGCTCTTAAAACAATCATATGCATACCAATTATTACAGATCATTACATAAGTTATGGCATGAATACAATTGAATAAAAAACACATCGAGAGCAAAAAAAAACGGCCTTATTTATATGGCGTTATTAATAATGTTTCATAATTTCATGCCGTAAGAATTTTTTTTGCAAGCTGAATTAATCCGAGATGGAATTTTTTGTTTAATTCTAGACATTCTCGAAGTAAAAGTATATCAAACCATGCCGTACATTTCGATAAAAACATCGACAAGCTCTTGTTTAACAAAATGTCCTATTATCGTTGCATTGTTTGAAAGTCCTATAAACACATTTGCAAAATACTAAATAAACATTAACAAGTGCTTTGGCTTGTAAACATATCAGTCGTCTTTGGTTATCTACATGTAAGTAACACGGTTGTGGTCGCGTTATAATTTTCGCGTTATAGCTAATTGACAAGCACTAAAATCGGCTTGTTTAGTTTTGCTTGTTTGCTTGTATACTATACAACATAACTAAAAACAAGCAGATTTCAGTGGTTGTTCTTCAATATTGCGAGCCCTTATATGCCTTCTTTTAAAAGCTTCAAAGGTTAAGTATGTGTTGTACTATTTGTACTGTATGAATATTAGTTACAACTTTATGTTTCCCGTCTGCAGCATGCCACATCTCATCATGGTAAATATTTTGTTTCAATGACAAGGGACACTCCCGTGGCTGTGGGATCGACATTAAGCTTTAGAATTCTGTCTGATCGACTGCAATATTTGGCACCTTCTTTTATCGTTGAGTGAAGACGAGCAAAAAGATTACTTAGTTATATTCATTGTTCGCTTTGATCCGAATTCCTAAATTCCACGCGGCACGTAAACAAGAAAGTTTGGTGTTTTAGCCCTATAACCATGGTTTCTTGCTTCCCAATTGGGATTGAGGTCAGGGGAGTGATTCTGCAACTGCCGAATATTCATCTTTCTCTTTGTGTCCTCTTTGTTGCCAACCATCTTGATGTGGTTAATTTCAAATTAATATTTGTTTTATGGAGTTTCCTTTATGAAAACGAACATTTTTACTTGAGACGAAAATATTAAATAAAATGCAGCCCTGTCTCTAACTTTTGTTAATTGTCAGCTTTCACTCCAACGATTTGTTTTTCGATAAAATGGTTTACTGGTTGTATTAAATGAGTATGCATTTATCAATCAAATACGTTGTTGTGGAATGTGTTATTCAGTTAAATCACCTCGGGCAATGCCGAACGCGCCATTCAAGATTAGGTTATATTATTCGGCTGAACGATGCAATTACGTAAAAAAAAGTATTGTTATATTTCACGGGCTTTATTTAAGTATTGTACGGTTATTGTGCGAAGACAAGACAAGATTGTTAATTAATTGGGTGTTAAGCATTTGCATTGTTCTGATAACTTGAGCTTGCATGGATTATATACGTCTTTAGGCTCACACGGATGCCATTGAAATGACATGATTACTTAAAACAAAAACAGCACATGTCTTCTTTTGATTACTATTGCATGTATAGTTGTAATTACCTAAAAGATCCGTAAATGCTCAAAATCAACGGATACTTCGTAAAATAAAGTTAACCCATAAACAAAAAAGTGTTTTTATAGCAATAAACAACACTTCGGCGCTATATTTGGTTTAGTAACATTGATTTAACTAGGTAAAACATGCTCATTTTTTGTGGAAAAATATATTCCCTTTAAAATTCACATGACGATATCCAAACATTTAGGAGCAAACGCGAGATTTGCTTCGGCGTCGGAAGCATGAAGTAGTTTTCATGAATAATCATAATGTTATTAAATATCTGTGAATGCTAAAAATCAACTAATACTTTGTAAAATAAATGTAACATATAACAAATCAGTTTTCCTCATAGCAATAGCCAAAATCTCAACGCTAGATTTGGTCTGGTAACATTGATTTAACCAGATACAAAGTGCTCGATTTTATGTTAAACTCAGTTGAATATCGGAATTTGATAACAGCAGCGGCAGATTTCTGGGATAGCTTAAGTAAACGATTCAAATGAAAGCAAACCGAATGAATCCGACCCTGAGTCGAGATCATCCGTAAAAGGAAAATATGATATCGTGACACGATTTTAGATGCTAAAGTGTTGTAGATTGTTTGTATTTTAACGTTTATACACCAATGTAACTTGTTTTCCTATTGTAATTAACCATCGCACTTTTTGTTGTTGGACGTTTTTGTATATAGCATACTAGTATTGGGTAGTGTTTACGGATCTAAGAAGAGTGATCAAATTTAGAAGCGATTGTGGTTTTGACAATATTAAACATATTTCTGTACAGTCATTTTATACAAATTACGCGTATTGGCAATGACAAGATGTAATGCCAGAAAGTTCACTGCAGAGCATCGCTTTATTGCCTTTATTTCACATAAACGAAAGGTGCATTTTCTATGCATAGTAATTGTATTATTAAATTTTTTAACGGAGCTTGTAAGAATTTTTATGCATTAGCTAGTTACTTTGAGACGCATAATTTGGCGCCTGGCGACTTGAATGCAAATTGGTTCTATATTATGTCTAACGGTCCAAGATTGCTCATCCAAAAATTATATCGGCTAAGGAATGGTCACAATATGGCAGTTAGTTGCAGTGGTTAGACGCTTGTATCTAAGGTTAGGTATCGGATATTACTGGGAGAAGAACTAACGACATTCAATGTCATATACAGTGTACGATATTGAGTGGTTAACAATAGAATGACGAGGTATTAAGTGATAAGTAGAACTTTCCACAATACATGCTTTGTAATTGTTGTGACTTCTTGTTCATGGTGTTTCTGGTCCAGTTTATGTTCATGTGATGAAATCGCAACAGTGAAATGTTTGTTCCACAAGGGAAATCTTTAGTTCGGTAAGTTAATAGATGTATATAATGTAATGCGATGCATGCATAACTTTAATATTAATTAATTTCTTTAAGCGGTAGGTTAATGTAAAATTGGCAATATCACACTACATCAATAATAATATTCATAATAGGTCAACATTATATTTGATATATATAGAAAATAAAACAGTATACTTTTTTTTTAAATAAAATTTTGTAGATCTAAATGGTAAGTGTTAAATTCTCAGATATACAACACAATTACCCTCGTAAATTTATTCGTATACATTACAAAAAGAATGTCTTCCAACATTATATTATATTATAGCAAACATAAAATATGTAGTGCTATCAATAATTATGTAACCTCCACTTCGTGTTTAATCTCTTCCCACAAGCTTTTGATGACACTGACAAGTACACATATTTATTCACGTTGTCGCCAATGATAAATAACTCATGACGACAAAAAGTTCCCAAGTTGAACTGAATCGTGAGGAACACCTTGAAATCAATAAATAATAAAACACAACATTACAGAGCACACGTCTGTAATTTCGCATACGGACGTGTCTTTTTGGTCTAAGTATTTTTCTAAAGTATAGTTAATTGCAAAATAAAGGCTTAAACCCATTTCAACACAAGACCTGTTGATAATAGGTTGTATTGTTTCCATTATTTGACAAGGAAATGAAGAATAATTGATTCTTAATGTGACTCAATAAAATTAATATGCTACAGAGAAAAAACAAAGACGACTAAATGCCGCTAAAGTACGAACACGGTCATGGAACTCCCTCAAGAATAATTTACAGGCACAATTTGCAGAACGCTGTTTTATTTTCCATATTTGAAGGCTAAATGCATAACATTTGCCAATGTCGGGTTTTATCAATCGTTGAATTGTTTGTGGAAAAATCTTAATGGAAAATGTTTGCAGAAATTTTCGAATTGCTCAAAGTCATTAACATTATACGGATTCCACATTGATTTAAAGAGACAAACGCTAACATTGATAATTACTAAGCTTCGGTATGGAACAATAATGGAATTTAAGAAAGAATAAAATATTTTAAAAAGTGTACACTTTCGTGGGCTCGAACCAATGACCTTTGGATCAAAACGCTTTCGCCGTAGTCACTCAGCCATCAATCCATTATCTTACGCTATGCATTTTATAATTATATATAATCATGCGACTGTGAAATTCAATTTAGAGATATCTGGTGATGTTATCAAAGCTTGCCTATTCTGTTTGCTAAACTAAACTGCAGCTAATCGACTCCCTATACATCAATGCAATATGCTGAAATATTTCTGATTGAAAAGGCGTCCTTTGATACAAATCTTTCAACATTTTTTTTCTTTTGATAAACTTAATGAAGGAACATTAACTATTATCTCTTAAATATACATAATTATTTCGGTCTTTGTTTTTCTTAATCTTGAGCAGTTTAGTTTTGCATGTGCTATTTGAATATTTACAGTAAATGCAATGATGTGAGTTGATGCATGTTTAATATCCCCATATTATGCAAACTATACATTACACGAACAAGATATTTGTTAATAAATGCAATGGCGGCGTTTGCAGAATTGATCTAAATGTTAACATATTTAATGTTTCCATCATATCCGTTATATGATATGAATTCTTTATACTATTCATAAAGTCAGTTAGGATCAAACGGTTTGTGCGACATCGGTGACTGAACTGGTTAATTTATTGCAACAATATCTTAAAACAATTTGAGTTTTAGTTAACATATAAATAATCTGAATTGCCCATTTACGTTTATGAAAATAGCATAATAAAGGGAAATATCTTTGATAAGTAACAATAGTATATATAACATCATCAAATAGTCAATACAAGTGTGTTATATATCGCTGCGAACACGGGTCAATGTACACTCTAATATCCATGAAACAATAGTAGCAAACATTTCGAATTTTAATCATATTCGTAAATCACACGCGAGAAGCATAGTGCAAACCGTTCAACTGTTATACAATTTTGACAATTACGAAACGCTGTTTCATTAATAATTAAGATTATAAGTTACATTATGAAATATTTTTATTGTAAGTGACACACTTCGTTGGTTTTATTTAAGTTTAAATTGTGTTGTGCAAAAGGGAGGCTGGTTCCTCTAAATGAGGTTAAATGGTTGGGAGTTCTGACGACAGTTATTTCTTAAAGACCTCGTAGACTTAACGGGACTGAAGTCAATACATGAGCGCCCTATTGTCTTTTTATATGTTTTTGCAGTGATGTGGAAACGACGTTGTTCACGAAATAAAGAGCAACCATCTTGTTTACATCTCAGTTGCATATACTTAGTTTGTAAGTATATAAGGTATATAAAAGTTTGGTTTTGATATTTCTTACGATTGCGCTGAACTAAGCGTTATTTGGAAACGTATTGCTCAACGTATAACCTATAAATAATAAGTTTATGGAATGTTCGTGGTCGTCGGAAGTTTTATGTACCTGTCTGTGTCTGGAAACTGCGGAAATTGGCGCCAGGAAACTTGTTTGCAAATTATTGCGATCTTGCGCGGAACGGTCCAAGATTGCTCATCCTAAGTCATATTCACAATGGGACAATTAGTTACCGTGGTTATTCGCTTGCGCCAAAGTTTAGGTATTGAATATATAGTGAGCAGATCATGTTGTCTCTTTGCACGCATCTCAACTTGGATTCTACACGAAAATGACGAAGCATAATAGTGTTCTATCAGGAATAAACTGAACTTTGTATCCACAACAGCACAATTTCTATATTTGCTTTTCAATGTTTGTGTACTTTAACTTAGTGGTGATAGTGGTCGACGCTTTAATGTTTTGATATTGTTCACGCTTATGAGTATTTTATCAGAAAATGTTTGTACCACAAGGAAATTCTTTAGCCCAGTAAGTTAAGTGATGTATATTATTGTGAAAAATGTTTTTATTCGGTTCATTAGATGCTTCACGTTTCTTTACTTATATATTATAATAACCTTCCTTACATTTTAATATGCGAGGCAAACAACATTGAAATGTGTGTTTTTTTAATTCACAAAGTAAGTTTATACTCACGTTCGTATTGATTGTATTAAGCGTTTTAAGATTATTTCATAATATTTGAAAAAATTATGTAAAATCTGTCCTATTATGTTTTAAGTATTTTCGCAAATAAGAATAAAAACGTATTCGATTATCATTGCAAACAGTAAGAAGATGAAATATTCGTTGATAACAGGTTTGCTGACCTTCAGGCTATTGGCTCGTTTCGCAAGATAATCATCGACTCTGTTAAGCGAAGGATGTGACCTAAAAATAATCAACGTTAGCTTAAAAGTGTCACAAAACAAAAATATGAAATTATAAAACACACTTAATTTTTGCTATACATATATATGATTTTACCACATATATATGATTTTAAACAACATATATATACAACTGTTACACATTCATGGAACAATAGAATAGGTCCATTTTAGTTGGAAGGTCGCGCACATTGCTCACTATGGCCGCCTTAGAAAGTATACCCCGCGCTACAATATATAACGAAATACATGCTTTCTTTCATGAATTGAATGTGTAAATAGGTAGATAATTTGTGGTATTTTAAGAATAACATACACATACACACATTAAAGTGATTCGATTACATACATCAGTTTAAATAATTCCCTGCGATATAGGAAAGGCAAATGCCGACTGAATATGTCGAACGTACATATACGCACATAAAAAATAATTTACACACATAAGTTATTAAGTGATGTTTTATTCAATGAATATAAGTAAATGTTGCACAGTCAATATTTTCAAAGGTGGTCATCGTTTAGAATCTTCGCGATGGAACTAAAAACAGAGGTCACTGCTTGAATAGTTGACCTTTCAAATGTTATTTTCGATCGTGTATAAGACCTATTTCTTAAGATTGTTTCGATAACCCAATGCACGTTGTACAATGCGCAGCTGTCAAAGTTCATTATCGTCAACAAGGCATGCACGTATATTTTGAAAGCAGTAGTTCACCAATATTAATAACACGGGGCACTTCATTGCTGGGGATTTGATGTTTAGATTTTTCAATGTATCAGACTTCAGAAAAAGTTGGCACCCTGTCTCTGAGAATGGCTGCTGGCTATTGATTCGTGGGGTCGACATTTTATACGCAGTGTTCACAGAGTTTGTCATCTTGCTTTCAATGAACAGTTGAACACGTGCTGGTGCAATATTGGACTGTGGAAATAATAAACTGTGATAACTATGATGTGTTACGTTATTGCAGCGACATTCAAGTATCCAATATGTATACGAGCAGACCAAAGGAATACAATCATTAATAATAAAAGACAGAAATTTGGCTTTTTTTAACAGAACAAAAAATACGACTCCAAGAAGATATTTTCAGAGATCATTTGTCTTCTTCTCAAACGCCCCTGGGTAATCAATATGAGCATATTAAACTATGTTTATGACTGGGTCATTATTGTTTGTGAGAAAGAGATGCTATTGTTTGACATGTATGTCTTAAAACAATCATCATGCATGCTTAAACGTTAATGAAAATATTTTAAAAACTAAAAGTTATTCGACAGACATGAAGTTATGCAATAAAGAATAATTTTCACCAATATATACATATATTTTGCCCTGGTCAACGTCGTTATAACTAATGTAAGCGTATAAAAGGTATGGATAAAAGACGAAAATATATGAAATATATGATATGTCTTATATTTCACAGTTTATTATGTTATTGGGTTAAAAGGTATTTCATGTTAGAAAAAAAAACACATACACTTGTAATCTTATGACTTATTTGCGAGCTACTACTAGGTCAAACATACAATGAATGGACTGTTTACATGTACCAGAAGAGTCAGAGTGCTTAGAAGTACTTAAGTATTAAACATCTAACACTGAGAAATAAGACAAAATGGAGTTCAGAACGAACTTCCATTTGATACGTTGTTCATAATTGTCGTTTTGCTTTATCTGCCGTTATGATCTCTTAATATGTGTGTACAATTTAGTCGTAATGAAAGTCATCAATCAAATATTGCAGAAAATGTTCGCGAATAATTTAAATTCACTTCTTGATTTTGATTTTCCGTGAGATGTTTTGATAAAACTGAAACTGAGGGACGTTTTTAGTAAAAGTGACATCTTTGTTTTGCTTGTTTTAATTGTTAACGCCGATTGTATTGTTACACATTCTCGCTTCATTGTCAAAGTTGATGTGAACTATACTGTACTGCACCTATATGTGTTCTGTGTTACACCATCACCTCTCTTCAATAATGTATTTAGTTCAATTATTATTAAATGTAGGTTTTAAAAATCTCACCATTCCAATGTTCTGTTTTTACATATTATTCCACACATTTTTTATATATTTGTTATGTAGTCAGAAAAACAAAAACAAACTAAGTTTATGTTTTATGTTAGTATATTATTGATATTGACACGAAGTATATTTTACTTTCGTAGTGTAGAAATGATTTTGGTAGTGATTTTAATTTACTAGTTATACCATTATGCCATTAGTTCCATTGTAACAAAGATTGCCATTAGAATCCATTATCACTTTTAATATAGTACATATGATTTAGCAAAGTTAAAATAATGTATCTGAGTCAATATGTCAAGAAGACAATACTGCATTAGCCAATAATGATATGATCCAGCAATCGGCATGTTAATGTGTCTTGGCAACCTTCAACGGGAAACATAAACAATTAATTAATAATTATTTATATATAACCATGTCTAAACTGTTATAAAGTCAATGGCTCTGTTTCAAATAGTGCTCATATTTCAATAAGCTATTTATTTAAATGTTGTGTAGACACACATTTCTGTGAATCGGTCAGATTCTTTACTTTTTATTCTTCGATTCTAACATTGTCAAGCTGAAGAGTCAAGAAACATAATATGTAATATCCCAAGAGTAAAAGGATCAGCATACGGATTTAAAGAAACCCTGCTTATCACAATAACTTGTGCAATGTCTACGTCCTCCACATTTGGAAGGAATTTGAGCGTTATTTATACAAACAAATTCATAATTTAAGTTCGGTTCAAAGTGCATTTGGCGAGATGTTTTGGAATTATTACGATTTTTTTGGCATCAGAAAATTATTAAGCAATTTTCAATGATTAAATATTTAAGATATGAAGTGAAAGTACTTAAATCCGCCACCCCTATTTGAAAAGTTTAAACTGCTTGAATTTTTTTCATGTAATACGTTTTCAATAGAAAGTCCCATCTAGTTTAAAAATAAAACCATAACATTTGTTGATAGAATGTTCAGTTTTAACATTGCTTTAAGAAGCGTGAGTGTTTAATCTTAGATTGAAAAAAGTGTTCAATTTCTCTTCTTAATAATGACTATTGCTTTTATTCCAATTGAATAAAGGCCTTAGTTTGTTGTTAACACAGGAGTACTTTTTTTAAAGCACCTTAGTATTTATTATATTTATATTTAATTTGTAGAGCTTTGAAACTGAGTGTGAGAGAACAAAGCGCTTCTGAACAAGATATTAATTGATAAATCAAGTTCAACGTGTACAGTTTTCAGTATTGAAATTAAAAAATACAAAGTTTGTAATAAGAATAATGGTGGATGTACATCAAATGATTTTTTCTTCTTTATCATACTAGACAAAAAGCAGGGCCTTAAATGTCCGCTTGTGCAGTACGATACATAGATTTCCCTTTCCCTCATATTTAGATATAGGAGGTCACCTGCACAAACATGAATACATATTAAAATAATCGCTGGATTAATGCGACAAAAACCAGTGTTGATAATAAACGTTTCGTATTTATCAAGACAAACACATCAATAATCACTGTTTTAAATTCTAATTTAGAAAGAGTTGCGGATTAAGGACAGAAACTGACTTTGCTAACTAACCAGTTCTTTCTACATCATAAGTAAATGTGTTCGTGAAACCAAATTCCATCACTCATAGAGAATTATATTATTTATATCGACTAATCACGCTTGTCATAAGCACAGTGTGTCTTGCATTTCGTGTAAAATACAGAATGTTGTCGTTAAATAGCATTAATTTCCTTTAATTGAATATCGAGGATCACAAAAGGTCAACTGAAGGATGCTGCACACAACGGGCAAGGTGAAAAGTTGAACAATTCTATTGATATTTTCTTATAATGTCATCCATTTTGGAAATGCCTTAGTTTAACACATGGCATTAAAGTTTAAGGGTATAAATACATCTTCTTGTAAGTGATTATTTCCAAAAATTAATTAATTAATTAAATTTAAACATATGATCTTTTTGTGGCATTGAACAACCTCGAGCGCTCATACAAACAATAAGGTCCTGTGCTTATATATTATGCTGCTTCTAATATTGGTACTATCAGTTTTGAATATTTTAAAGTATCACGTAATTCCCATAGACCGCCTCATTTATAAAACTAGTTAGAGGCTCAGGAGGCAGTACAAAAAGAGCTGGCCGCAGGCAATTGCTATATACTCTAAATCTTTCCCAAGACTGCTTTCCCAGTGTGTCCTGTTAGAGATGCGAGTGTATTTTATACCTTGATCGTGGCATGTGTTGAATTTATTTACTTCAGCAGTTGTATTGTTGAGCCTCAACTTGAGATTCAAAATAGTGAATCACTTACCTTGTAAATGTTGCCCTCTATGACTGTTGCATAAACATATAATAATGAGTTGCCAATACTTCAAATGAGACCGGCTCTAGCCGCGCCATAAGAATTATTCAGTCGTTTCAATGTTTTACATGTTTTTCGTTATACGTAAAATATACTATACTTCCTCAATGCTTACTAGTTACAAATCTCCAGATTAATTCCTTAATGTAATGTTATTGTCAATTGTCGTTTTTTTCTCAATCGATTGATCTACCAAGTAGCTTATTGGTGCATTTATCATATCAGTTTTGTTATGAGATAAATACTTTCACAACGTTCTTTTTTTAAGTTTCCATGAAAGCCATTTTCATTGTTGTTCTACCTTATGATGAATAGCGCAAGAGGAGGTCTTATTGCTGAAAAGATTTTTCAAACAAAAAAGTATAGAGGATCGGTGTTTGTCAAAATTTATTTTAAAGCAGTAAGCTAATAGACAAAACGTCAAACAACAGTAATTTTTAGTAACTTAATCTCCGCTGCGGTGAGGTGGGGCGATATGACTTGAGAGGAAACGACGTGTTTGCGAGAAAGCGAGTACCCGAACTTTTAGGTTAATGACAGCGGATGTAACAGCCGTTTTCAATAATCCGCTACTATTCGAAAAAAATGCCTCACGTTTAGTCAAGGCAAGAACACTTATTTGGTGTTTTTTTTATTTAAAAAGAACACAGACAGATTTACGGCGCACTATTATCTTGATATCTACCATTTTTACACCGGATCACTAATGTAACAGTGAACTCAAATTAACGTAGATTTCCCCCATTATATTTTTTCTGATTTACTATTATCCACCAAGATCCAAAATACAATAGAAAAAACAGGAAAATACCAATAGTGGTGTGTGTCACTTGTGATAGACAAACAAACCAATGCAAGCTTGCTCCATGTATTTAGTTCTAAAATCTGTATGCTCATTCACATATGAATAATGGAGGTAATACAAAAATAATAACGAGTGATTTGTTCATAAACACAATAGAGCAAAGTCTGGAAAAATGATTTAACAAGTTAAAACGTGTGATTAAATAATGATTAATAAGATGACTGCTTTTCTATTTCACAAATAATTAAAATCCGAGCATTTCAAGGTTAAATCTCGATTTGTTTAAAGCACTTTTTTCGTATTTATACATGGCCTGTGAGATGTAACACAATTATATTAAAGGTTCAAGTCTTTCATTTGTCTATTCAAATTTATCAAAATCTGTCAGCGTCACTGAAACACCTTATCCTGTTAGAGGGACAATAACAGATCCGTTACTTAGCGGATTTCTGTCAGATTAACATTGTACCAATGGCAGTCATTCTGTCTTTAAATCCATCACGTCGTTTAACGCTGTATTAACAGATTCTACAATTGACGGCTCGATGTCGACAACTATAACAAATATGCAGTTGTGTGTGAATGGTAATGTGTGCATGGAATGTGATAGGTGTCCACTGTATTGATTGGAACTGAGCATATTCATAATGTTTTCCCAGGAGGACAAAGGGGCACGGCGCATTACTTTCAAAAAGGGCATTTTAACGCGCATTATAGGCAAAAAGGGCAAAAACGTTCCGTGAATACCTGGTTTTGGGAGAAACATATCTGTAGTTGGCTCAAACAATAGTTCCATGCAATTCACGTCGTTTATATTATGATCATTTAAATTGCAAACTGTTGTGGCAATAGACGCAACGACGCGGATAACTATTGTCCTTACCGTAAATAGCCTACCACTGTGGCCGAGTTCCTGAGGCCGCCACCGAGCGGTATGTGCGCGACCTCACACTCACGATGGGCCTGCTGATGACCTCAGAAGGGCCAATTACACAATAAACAGAAATAAATAATTTCCATCGTGCCTTATGATTTGAAACGTAAAATACTCAGGTCGCCACAAATATTTAGTAAATCATTAATAAATAGATTTAAAAAAAATACCGAAGATATTTTGTATTATTGAAAAATCTTGACCCGGAAACCGCTCTACAGTATGTTGGGTGTATTAAATACACCGGAAATCGCTGTACAGTATGTTGAGTGTATTAAATACACCGGGAATCGCTATACAGTATGTTGTGGGTATTAAATACACCGAGAACCGCTCTACAGTATGTTATGTGTATTAAATACGCCGAGAACCGCTTTATAGTATGTTGAGTGTATTAAATACACCGGGAACCGCTCTACAGTATGTTGTGTGTATTAAATACACCGGGAACCGCATTACAGTAACGTTGGATGTATTAGTACCCATCTACATAATTTGCGTAAAATGAATAAATAATTAAAATGACATGAAAATAACATTTGACCCTTAACTGTTATGTGATAGTTTGCGTTTTCCGGATCAATGATTCATATATATGTAATTGTGATGTGATACTGCTATTCTCACAACACCAAACCCCTGTGGGTATATAAAGAATAGGGGCTAAAATGATATTACACAGTTGGATCTGGATATCGATAAGCAGATATAATTTTTTCCTAGATAATATTCCGGTTTGATAAACGACCCGAAGTAGTTTAATTTCGCTATAAAATAACTGATGATACGATGTATCTTTATTATTATGAAAAACTAGTTTGTTTCAATTTTTACTCTAAGAAGAAATATCCTCTTGAGTGTTAAATGCGTTGCCATGAACATAAACATGTCAATAAACGATCATTGCTTCAAATGACTGGCGTTAGCCTTCTTCAGATTCTAAAATGATTACAATATCATCGTCATGGGTGTTTTTCGGCCTGGGTCGTAAACGATAAACTGAAGAACGAAAGTTTATTTTTTCTGCCCTGTTGCAGTGTGAAACAGATCCCGTTTACTGTTCCCCCGACCTCTGGAGGCGCCTTCCCGACACAGCGACAGGCCCCACACCTCGAGGAGTTAAACTCGGTCGACCACTCCCTGCCCATTGTGCGCCGAGGATATGGACACGAAACTGTCGGTAAAACAACATTTAATCCTAACGGTGTATTGTTGGTCTGAAAAAAATAGGTATTTTCAAAAAGTGTTCCTTAATAACATTTATACGACATTTTGTTTTGTGTAACATTGTCGCAGTGCTGACCATTAATGAGATCATATTTAAATTAATAATTTATCTTAAGTCAAATCTATAAACATATGCATGTCCGTCATCAACATTTAATATGTCATTATTAGACGTTGCACACGTGTGTAAAATGTGTCCTACATAAATTATTGATGGGTAATTATTACAATAGGTCATTCGCTAATGACAGGAAATCTAAGTAATTACGGATTTACAAACACAAATATCTGCTACCGATAATAGAATCCCCAAATATGTTTTCTCCATACATGAGCATGCGTTTGACAAGTCGGACAAAGATGTCGACACTTTACTATCATCGCCACTGGAGAAGCATACTGTTTCTATTTGCGATTACTATGTGTTCTCGCCAATCTGACAAGTGTCAGGTGCATGGTGACAATCCGTGGAGGTTTGCAAACACGATTGTTAACAGCGTTTAACATATTTTAATAAATAGTTCGATGTTATCGTATTTGTTACTATAAATTAAATTGTAGAATTATACTTCTAATAATCTCGCGGTCCATCGTGACTTGATCACGATTCTCTTTGCAACCGGACACATTTACCAATTTATGAACTAACGCTACTCATGTGACTAAAAACTCTTGCAAATTGTGTTTTGTTGCTTGTTGCTGTTTTTTCAAAGGAAAGACAGATTCGTTTGTATTAAACTAAGTTGCTTTACAGCAAGAAGTGTGCGTAAAAATGTAAATTTATTTTTTGTACATACATGTTCAATAATGACCAACCCTGAATTAGTGTATTATATTAGCCTTTATGGTTAATTTCTATACCAAGAAAGTATACACCTTTTAGTTTGATTGTGCACTGCCGTTTAAAGGGACATTTTCACGTTTTGATAAATTGACAAAATTGAACAGAAAAAATGTATCAGATTTGCAAAGTTAAGTTGTAGTTATGATATTTGCGAGGAAACTATAATTCTGAACATTTACCATCCTATAAATATACCCAGTATTTTCATATTTTGGCGACTTAAAAGCATGCGACTTAAAAGCCTGAAAATAATTAAGCGTTACAAACGCGAATAGGTTGAATAATTTAAAGAGTTCTGTTTTATCGTTGTATTTTGTGGCATTATGAGCATTGTGTATTTTATATCAAAGTTCTTATCATATATATGTGACCTTACCTGTTCCAAGTTTTGAGTTGACAACAAAGCATGGCATGCCAGGTCCATGGTTTCCCATTGTCTTTGACTCTGTGGGTTTTACCATACGCTGCAGTGTTTACAAACTGGCAGTCGATGTTACTGCACTCAACGTACAAATACCCTCACAGTCCTTTCTGTAATTCGCCTTTTATGGATTTTAATGTCAGTTGAACAGGTCCAAGTCCACATGCAGAACAATACATTAAACTGTTCAGCAACACGTCCCATTCCACTAACCGCCGACCTATTTTCCACGATTCCGTCGATGAAGACGCTGTGTGCTATCAATCACAGGTGGTTAGCGTGTGGCTATGATATTAATTAGTGAAAACATTATTTTGAATAATAACAAATCAAATTATAACGAAAAATCAACTTTTCTGAAAAAAATAATTTTCACTAAACAATATATATATAACAAGGTATTCAACTCAAAATCACCAAAAAACGGGGCGCATCGAATTGAACAGCTATGACTTCATCAATTGTGCAGCGATTTTCACGAACTCGATCTCATTCAACGCAGAAATGAATATTTCCTTTCTGGAAATGAACGTATCTTGCAAGATTTTTTACCAAACTGGGTCAAATTTTAAGAAATAACACGATACACAACTCGCGTGACCTACTCGTTGTCGATCGGACCCGATCTAAGACTGAAATCTTCACGGAGTAAAGGGCATTTTCCCTGCAAAGTTTACGGGTCTCGGTACCATAAATAATAAACCGAACAAACGGACATCTCACGTCTTCAGTAATCATATTTACCGACATAAGGCGATGTCAACCGATCTTCCAAAAAACGCGTGAATTATTACAGTTGTACTACCAAGTACCTTAAATACCCAAATCACTGTATGAGCACAGATGGCCGAGTGGTGTTGTGCTAAACTTTTTTCTCCAAGGGTAAAAAAACACTGGTTCGAGCCCAGGTATGGTTTACTTTATTTTCTTTTTTTCTTTTTTGTTTAATTCTTTTTTTGTACTGGAGCTATTTAGTTCCAATGTTTACATTTACCGCATTTAAAACATTTAATGACAAACTTCAATACATGCCCAAATCTGTGAAATGGTCCCTTTTAATTAAGGCAATAAAAATTATTTCACGCAACACATCATAGCTTCTTGACAATCGAAAAAGGTTTTGTAAGACTGAATGAATAATCTGTAATAACGGCGTATGAATAATTGACAGTGCTGCTTTATTAAAGTTGAACATGACTAAGATTAGACATAATCTATCTCGTTAATTGGGTCTCGTTTATGGCGCACGGGACATATGCTGGCATGTTCCTCAGACTTGATTTAAATTAATTGTCTGTGATGTGAGTTTATTACAGCATAATTATCAAACCACGAACAGATGTCCTGTGGTGCATATAATTTCTCCGTCTCTTATCAGATTCCCGTGATAACCGGAGGCACCAGAGACAAGTTGTAAAACTTTCCCCGAACATTTTGCATGCGCAAGTTCGACCTTTCACCGTGCTGTACGAAGAACACATACAAACCCACACAAACGACTTCATTTCTCCCCAGAATACAACGCATCATCGTATTTATATGAAATCGTGTGTTTCGCTATTATTATTTTTAATACAAAATATCACTTTTATAATATTTTTATATTCGTGGAAGGGGATGTGCTTTTTTATGAATGGAAATTAACCCTTAAGGGTTAAGATTCTAAATACGAAATTTTGATTTTCTTTTTTTCTTTGCATATATTTTATTGTAATGGTATTCTGCAT
This sequence comes from Dreissena polymorpha, assembly GCF_020536995.1. Classification (NCBI taxonomy): domain Eukaryota; kingdom Metazoa; phylum Mollusca; class Bivalvia; order Myida; family Dreissenidae; genus Dreissena; species Dreissena polymorpha. The sequence goes on along the minus strand of NC_068356.1, from coordinate 107,136,456 downwards.
CCAAAATCAAACACCGTACCGACCAATTAGAGATCCTCCGACATTTCAAGTTTGCCAACCCTTTGCCCATTTTGTTGACTTTAATTGTATTATACATCTCAGGTGCAAGATCATGACTTTTTAGGATTCCATCTTTTAACTTTATTTGATTTTAAGACGACGGTTAGTGGTGTTTTATTTCAAATAACCTTTTTAAACAAGTTTTCTTCAGAATTACAAAGAGTGCATAAAAGACAGATTGTTATGCTGCTTATGGCAATGTGAAATACACCAGAATTACTTTATTAAATAAGCATGTGTTCTTGTTCAAAATTCAATTTTTACTGTATTAATTGCACACGATTTTGTTTCACGCAACGGGAAATTTTGTCACCGATTTCATACGTATTCAAGGATTTATTCTTATACCTTAAGATATCGGTACACACTGCAAGAAAATATGTATTTTATGCACTATAAATTTTTGCAAATGTATTTCAATGACTTGGAATATAATTATTTGCAAAAATAAAGTTCGTAACGGTATGTTTACATTCTGTCCAGCCCGTGTGTAAACCGCTGAAAACCCCGTTGATCCTGCACCATGCATCTGACTCTTTTGAACATAAACATTCAGAAAAGAAGAGTCAATTGGTATGTAAATAAACATACATTATAACTTCATTTTTGATAGCATTAAATGGGGTGGAGAAAGCAGAAAATGTAAGCACACATGTGTTGTTTTCTTCGTGAAAAAAAATGAAAACGAAATACCATTCTCTACTCATGTTTCTTTTCAACACAAGTTAAAAAAAACGGCAGAAGGAATATACAAACTGTGAGCATATAAATGTCCTTGATTTAGCGATCGAAGAAAAATCAAGTTTGAACTATACAAATTATATGTTCCAGCTTCACTTGCAAGCACCAACTTTTCACAAATGAATATGCCATAACCATACTGCAAATTTTATATGTTGCATAAACTTATGAAACAAATTATATTTATACAACAATCATAACTGCGTACAAGTATGAAAAAATGTGTAAACCATTAGTAATCGAAAGCAATCGTGTTCTAAATGTTCGGTATTGTTTTATTCATACTGCTCACGTAGTATAAGCATGGATATTTCAGAAGTACATAGTTTCCTTATAGAATTGTTCACGTATTGAGAAGGAATAACTAACCTTAACCTTGCAATTTGGTTAAAACGGTAATTTTGCATTGGGAAATAACTGGACTTTTTCAAACTTTTATTATATTTTGTTACGTGCCATTTAACGAATTTATAAAGAATATTATAAAATTTGAAATACCTTAAAATAAAAATAATTACACAGAAACGATGATAAAAAAAGTTTGACAGCCGTGACTATCAAACCCGGTACCTCCCGATGTAAAAGCGATACTATTGCATATTCACCATGTTCGTTTAATGGTTCGTATCAGAACTTCTATCTTGTTTTGACTTTCACTTAATCCTCGTAGTTGCACCCATATACTCGGTCAGTTGGAGTGACGGGGTATTCGAAATAGGCGATTTTACACGACGTTTTTTGCAGGTCTGAATCTTTCACCCAAACTGGTGATAAGTTTAACCCATTTATGACAAGCGTCTAGAAAAAAAGGCCTTCGCAAACAGCGCAGACCCAGATGAGACGCCGCATGATGCGGCGTCACATCAGGGTCTGCGCTGTTTGCTTGAAGGAATTTCTATAAGAAATATTATAAATATAGATATAAATATACTAGACATCCCTAATTTTGGAAATAAATTGATCCAATTTAGAAGGCAGGGATAGGCATAAATGGGTTAAATTCCTTGCACAACGAGGATCGGTCATCTGTCATTCAGAGAGCGATGATAGTGTGGCGGTGTTAGACCGTTGTCGACCCATAGTCATGACTAGCGTTCAGTTCAGTAGCCACAGACGTTATTATACCTACAACAGTCGTTATCTTTAAAAATTTGAAATGAGATGTCAGCGCATAAATTCACGGTTGTAATATCTAAATGGCAATGCTCTTTGCTTCAGCTGGACTCAGCACAGAAATAAACTATTATATCTCCTAGTCTTATTTAGCATTACTGTGGTCACATATTACACTGACCGTAGGAGCTCATGATACCAGCTAAGCACGTGATGCAAGCATTGTAAAATTCCCGGATTCAAGCACCCCAGAGATTTCACATGGCGTTGCTCCACGATAAACTATTCCCTTATGCGAATCTGATTGGACAAACCATCGTAAGAATGGTACTCTTTGGCGAACATACTACGAATTAATAAGGATGTATAGTTGTTTTGTGTACAGAAACTTATCGAATAAACACACTAGAGTGTAAACCATGTATATGCTTCTTTTAAAGAATATTTCATATCATCAGAGTAGATCTTGATTGTACATAGGAATACAATTTTCTTTAATAAAAGCATTCGTTCTACAATTGTGTCCAGACCATTGCACAGTTTATGCTCAAATGTTGTCTTCCAATGCGCAGTGGATTTTTAAGACTTTATATTATATACTGCACACATCGTTTTATATCAGCAGACGCGTTTTGATATTGCCAAGAGACCAATTTGGTTCGTGTGGGAAACCTTAGAATACATCACATGTATTTTTGGTGCGTATTATTCTGCAACTTTTGTTATCGCTATAACGCTTTATAATTTTCAGGTTTTTAAATCGTGAAAAGATGCATACAATGGATATTTTAGAGCATGGTTAATGTTCAGTATTACTGTTTACTTGCAAAATCATAACTACAACGAAACTTGCAAATCTGATTTTGTTCAATTGTGCCAATTTATCAAAACGTGAAAATGTCTCTTTCAGGGAAAGTACGGTGGCATAGAGATGACATTCACTCCTCATGTTTATTTAATTGCACTCCCTTTTTTAGCATAGGTGCGTTTACGCACCTATGCTTATGGTATATACCACATTTCAAAAATCCACATCGCTCGGTTACCCTTTATGAAGCCTTACCTGATCAAAAATCAGACGAAATATCTATTTAATTTAGTATATGGTCATTCTTACAAAAAAAATTTGGAAACGTTTTTCTAACGTTTTCTTCCAAGAATATTGCTGACACCGTTTTTAGTGAATTTTTCTAAGACCGTTTTATGTCAAAAAATCTTCTTATAACCTAAAACAAATTTCGTTCGTAAAACAATTCTATCTGCACTATAAATCTCAATCTCCTACGCAGTGGCCTCCCTTATACTAGAAGTTACTGACCGGGCGAAGCAAGGGAAGTAACTGCTTTGAGGAGTTTCTATAAATATCTGCATTCAGAAATCTGTATTCAGAACTCAAATCTGTTGTGCACGTCTGCATCTAACGCTTACCACAAGTTTTACGACAAATTCTTGACGCAGACGAATAGGGTAGCGTCTATTTTCATTTGTGAAAAGATACAGATCTGTCCGTGCTTAAATTTTGAAAGGCTTGGGTAATTATTTTTCATAAGCGTTTCAAACACTGATGTAAATGGAAAGATTATCTATTTAAATAGTCGGTAATTGTTTGAAATTATTGATTTGAGAAATTCGCGGATGGCGATATCGAACTACATTATACCACGTGACGCCATTCTTCCCTGTATCTTGCACCTATGCTTTTAACGCCATCGGCGTTCTCGTTTCTATCTCGCTGCCACGTCTTACTATCTCGTGGCTGACTAAGCTATTCTCTCCTCTTTGTTTAATGCACCCTTCCTTTATTTACTGCACCGCTCTTTGTTTTATTAATTTTCATACGCGTATATTCGGAAGAGATCTTGTAAATTGAGTAATTTTAATACTGTTTCGTGTATACTCGTATGGATCGATTTCATTATATATTCTCTCATTGACGTAGAATTCTGCGTAAAATATTCCAGTAATATTTCGTTACCAAAGTTACGCCAAATATAGTAACTGTAAGTGATTGTGACAGGTCGATTTTTCGCCTATGCAAATGTACACGTCACTTAGCTTTCAGCTTTGCGTATAGTGGATACTGGTCAGATGCATACTAATTTTCAATATTTAAAGGGACCTTTTCACGTTTTGGTAAATTGACAAAATAAAAAAAATCAGATTCGCAAATTTTCGTTGTAGTTATTATATTTGTGAGGAAACAGTAATACGGAACAATTACCATGCTCTAAAATATCTATTATAAGCATCTTTTGACGATTTAAAAACCTGGACATTAAAAAGCTTTGCAACGCGAAACGATTGAATAATTTGAAGAGTTATGTTGTTGTCGTTATATTTTGTGACACTACGGGGATTGCTTATCGTCGCACTAATTCTAAATGCACGAAAGTCAAAAAATGTGATTCTGAGAAAATCGCTTCTAAAGTTTTGAAATAACAAACCATGTACATGTATTATAAAACAATATATCTTTATGAGATCTTGACAGGTGGTTGAGATCCAATATTAACAATTATCAATATAACTCATTAAATAACAAACTTCAATACATGCGAGAGAGGGAGGGAGGGAGGGAGGGAGGGAGGGAGGGAGGGAGGGAGGGAGGGAGGGAGGGAGGGAGGGAGGGAGGGAGGGAGGGAGGGAGGGAGGGAGAGAATTTTATTAATAATCGATTTCAGATTCACAATTTACAGTTTTTTAGTTAACCTTCTGAAACAAACTCATTGAAACAATCTTTTAATCTAAATAATTCACGTATAAAGACCACTCTCTAGCCTTGACAACGCCGATAGTTAATGACCGCATAGTTTTCCTCGTACTCTCTGGCACCACTAGCTTGTCGAAATCACGCCTGTGTGATTTAACACGATCAAATGATAACAATATTCAGTACTTTTAAGCCGACGTTTGGCAGGAGAAAAAAACGTTTCTTTGCCCTGAGAACTTCACAATAATCAAGTCCCTTGGTTTACGTACGTGTGAACGTGTGAACGTTCAATCTCACATCCACTTAACTAGGGAAATTTCATTTGTCCCTTTGACATGATCGCCCTTTCTGTGAACTACCAAAGTAGAGAGCAAATTTTTGGCATTACAAAAAAGCATGTGGGATCTGGTTTGCACTGACTAATCAAATACGAAACTTGAATTAGCCAAGTGTAACTTTAGAACTAACATCAGAGAAAGTAGTAAAGAACTATAGCATTTGTGTATGGCCAGTGACCAATAGGCATACAGTATGACACCTCACAGCAGTGTGACGCAGCACAACAGTGTGGCGCGGCACAACAATATTACTCAGCACAACGGCATGTCACAGCATAACAGTGTGAGGCAGCACAACAGTGAGAAGCAGCACAACAGTGTGACGCAGCTCAACAATATTACTCTGCACAACAATGTGACACAGCACATCAGTGTGACACAGCACATCAGTGTGACGCAGCACAACAGTGTGACGCAGCACAGCGGAGTGTCACAGCATAACAGTGTTACGCAGCACAACAGTGGAAAGCAGCACAACAGTGTGACGCAGCTCAACAATATTACTCAGCACAACAATGTGACACAGCACATCAGTGTGACCCAGCACAACAGTGTGACGCAGCACAACAGTGTGACGCAGCACAACAATGATACTCAGCACAACAATAATACTCAACACAACAATGAGACACAGTACATCGGCGTGACGCAGCACAACAGTGCGACGCAGCACTTAGTAAGCACAACGGCGTGTTACAGCATAACAGAGGGACACAGCACAACAATATTTCTCAGCACATAGGCGTGTCACAGCACAACAATATTACTCAGCACAACGGTGTGTCTTAGCATAACAGAGGGACACAGCACAGCAGCATGACGTTTTAAAATAAGGTACAACAACATAACAGTCTGAAATAACAAACTGACATGAATAAAACCGGAACAACGTATTGAAACGGTAATTGAATTCTGGTATTTTATCAAAGCGATTTTTGGGGGCCCACACATAAGTGTTTAAAAAAATCTCAGAACATTTGATTAAAACTACCACTTAATATCATAGCGTCACAATTCAAATCAGTTAGCAATACAAATGTGATTGAGAGCAAACCAGAACAACATAATTTCGGGTTTATCAGTTTAAATTAGTTGATGTTAAATATTGTTGTGTGGCTATAGTCTTGTATTATATACACACATTTGACATACAGACATTATTAAAAATCGAAATATATTGTTATGGTTTGTTTAGATTGAAACATGTTTGGACCAATGTTCTATAGTGATCTTTACAAGAAAATGCCATTAAAACAATCCCGTAAGTTGTTATTATATATACACAATGTTTGAAACGCAATACCTGCCTATTGCTGAAAGATTGTAGAACATTAAAATCACATGTTTTCGATTTTACCCACGAACGTATCCATGTCAACACGCCAACTTTCACGTAGCATTCACGACAAATACAAATGTAAATAATCACTTGTCCTACAATTAAACACTAGCGAATGACAACAAGACTTTCGTTCCTCTTGTTGTTGAGTCTCATAATTTTGATAGTGAAAAAATGAATATAATTTCTCTGATCTATCATTAGATTAGGTCTGAACAAGTGCGTGGTACAATGATTCTGTAACGCTGAGAAAAATATACGTCGTGAAACGTGACACATAATTGTTAATGGAGACTATGTTTACATGTTACCACCCAACAGTTTGTAGGAGGTGTACATTTACTATTTAAAGATATTTGGATTGTCGGTAAAAAGTGAATAACAAAACAAATACTTATGTAAACATGATGTTCCGAGAAATACATGCAGTGACCGTAAAGTTTATCCAATATTCACATTGTCCGAGTTATTTCCCTCGATTGATTCAAAACGGCATCTGTCCACGTTAAAATATTATAATAGTACGACAAAACGGGGCCTACACGACATTACTGATAGGCGTCTCCCTGTTTTTGTTCTTGCGTCTGGTCTTTTTGACGAGTTTCAAATCCGCAAACAGGTATAGATTTTTAATGGCGAAAGTCCTATCCCTCCTCCCTCAGAGAATCTCGAGTAACGAAAAGCCTTTCTCTTCGGTAGGCACAATTTATACAGACGATTACAAACACATCAAGCATGGCGTTTTCGTTTGAGTCATTTAAGCATTCTTTTGTGACTGTCTAGACATCTTGTTCTGACAGACTTTGGTCGTAAAATGAGTTTATGCGAAAAATAAAGAACTCTTTTGAAATCATGCCGATATTTTTTCAATGCCTCAAGAGTATTGTCCAAATATTGTAATATTATTTAGAACGAGCGAAGAAAAACGCTGCAGTCTGTTGAAGGGTTCAAACCACAAAATGTATACACGCACATTTCCTGTTTCAGTAGATTGACTTCAGTATGCTTGCGTTATTATTTTCTCAAAACCTAGTGCATTCTGTTAAAATACTAAAATATATGTCCTTCAACGAAATATTTTCCATTTTATCAGTGAGCATTTTGTGTTTGTTTCACACAATAACAGGTTTTAATAAGAATCCTTGTTTACTTTTGTGTGTGCTACCGTTTGACTGAATATCATAATCGCATACATTATTTATATGGCGAGATTACACGAATACTTTCATACACATCAAACGCTATGTTAGGTTACTCAAATAAGCCCGCCCCCATCCATTCCATATTTACGAAAAAAAATACACGCTGATATTTCTATGTTCTATATTCAACACACCTCTGATAACACAGGACGATAATTGCGCACTAATCCATATAAATGCCTTCAAAGTCATTAAAAAGTATTATTGCATTTAAAGGGGCCGTCCAACGTTTTGGTAAATTGACAAAATTAAAAAAAAGTTGTTTCAGATTCGCAAATTTTCGTTTTAGTTATGATATTTTTGAGGAAATAGTTCAATGGGGGGGGGGGGAATCACGTGGTCAGAATTGAGAAAACATGGCCGCCGATGCCTCGCTTAGATTGAAAAATTGAGTGTTCAAACAGGTACATCTTCCTTATTACTTACTTGTTTTTAATCGGATAACGCCTATCATAGGGCAAGCCGGAAGCGGTTTCAACCGTTTCCCTCTGGTTGGTCGGAGTGTGGAGATTACTCATGGAATATTTTGCGATTTCTTGAACCGTCAATTGCTGTTGTACACGGACGAACAATAATATAACTGTTTTCACAATAATTAGCACTGTTTAAGTACCAGTTGTGCATGTGGACGCATTGTAACTTACAAAAATGGATACATCGATTGCTAATGGCGTTATTTTCAAGGTAAAGTTGAGTTTTGATTGGTGTTAACGATTGCTGTTGAGCACGCACATGGCTGTTATACACGGACAACTTCTAAAACAACTGTTGTTGAGCACGCACATGTCAAGGAAAACCGTTTTCTCCGCCGAATACGTCGCATGGACATGTTCTGGTACATGTAGCGATACATATCTAATGTATCCAGCAAAACACATATTTTAGTTGAAAATTGCAATGTTTCTTTTAGCGGAAATATTATAATGACAAAAACTTAAAAACAAAACGAAACACACAAAACAATTTTCATGTATGCTAAGCATATAATCAACACATATAATTGAAATAGATTTTACTTGATTCTCTAAGTACTAAAACTTTTCCAATGAAATAGTTCAGTATTAAAACTATCAACATATTTTTAACTGATTTCACAGAGTCAGAAGCTCAGGAATAGTACAATACTGCTTGCATAGGCACCAGAAACAGTATTGAAAGGGCCTTCGGGGTTTGGAAGAGAACCTTTCATGTCCTTCATGGTGAGGTATGTAAGGAAATTGTTTATATTATTAATGATAAAATTTATTAAAGATTATAAAAAATGTATTTAATGAACACAGATAGTTAATAGAAATTGACATCATCATATATTTATATCAAGTCTAAGAGTTGGAAAAAAATATAAATAACTTAACATTATTTTTGAATGCCATAGACACACTTCAGTTCTTAAATTCAACTTACTTATAGACGGAAAAATATGCTGAATATTCTAAATATGATATGAATAAATGCAACTCATTTTGACATCTTGAAACAAGTCAATGTAACAGCATTATACACAACTGTCTCGTATTACTGTGAAGTACTGATACATTACTGAATGCCAGCTAAAAAAATAAACATTTTTAGATATGTTTTTGTGTATTTGTTAAAGCTCATAAGAAATACATAAGATATTAGTTAATTGTTACACTCGGGACAAAAAGAAGTTGTTACCATTACTCTGCATCAAACTCTGGGGACAAATTTGACAACATTTTTAACAATGCCTTTTGATGTAACATTATTTGTCAATGTTATTCCTCCAACTTCTTTTTATAACAGATTAGAATGTGGCCTGCCAATGTCACTCGCACAATCATTGCTTGTGCTGTTCTTCGGTTGATGTGGGGGGGGGGGGAACCAGCAGTTGATCCGAAACCTTTAGAAGAAGTTGCCAAGGGAGATATGTTTCAGGCTATATCGGATGGGAGAAGAGTTAAAAATACCATTGTCGCAAATTACTTTACTTAGGAAATTAACAGATTAAATATAAATGTTTTCATTATATATGTGCTTGTATATCTCCGAGTCATACACTGATAGTTTGGTTCCTTGTTTGTTTATGTGGGTTTTCCAGCATTGGAACAACCATTCAACAAGTGAACAAAATATATTATTTCAGTGCCTATATAATATTTTTGAAACAATGTTTAGGTAATAACCTCATTTGTACTCACTCATTTTTTATTTGTGTTATGAGAATATCAGTCAGTACTATGATTATTTCGTAGAACTTTTCTTGTGTGTCTTCCAAGCTGTTCTGTTTGGCATAGTACAACATCTGCATCTCGCTCAGTGACCTGTATATTTTTAAATATTTTTGTTTTAATTGGTTAACTCTATTACTACTTACAAAAATGATGAGCATTGTTCTGAATGATTTTGATTATTGACATTGTCATTTTATAGTTAAAAGTTAAATTGTTAGCTTATATAAATGAAACTATTTCCACGAATCGTTATATACATACACATATACATACTTAGTCTGAGACTCTTTCTTGTCATATTGTTGCAACTTGGGTGGTCATCTGTATCTGCTGATGCACATCTTGCCTGCCTCTCTGATGAACATTCAGTATGTAATCACACCTCTGGCGGGGGCTAATGTGTTATATTGCCAAATCTTGACAAATGTATGAACAGTCAAACCAATACAACTTTCTGATTGTCACCACAATAACAGCTCTTTCAGATAATGGCTTCAGACTGTATGGCAGACTTGTTTAACAACGGTAATTGAAACATTACTTTTTAACCATTTGTTTCGTAGATAATATAATTGTAACCCACTCTTGATTTTCCAAACGATGGCAGCTTCCAAGTCCATATTAAACCATCTTGCTATTTTGACTATAAATGTCGTGTCCAAAACATATTTGATACGTATTATACGTAATTCTATATATGATATGGCTTATTTTCAGTACTTATTCTTAATTTAATAGCTTTTTTAGCAAAGTAATACATAGAAACTTACCTACGGGCACGCTGGCCTAAACTTTATATTGCCACTGTAATGAAGTTATAGGATCAAAGCTTATTGATGATTGTTGTTGAAAACTAGTTACCTTGTGAATTGAAATGTGTCTGAGTTGGTGTCTGTAGCTAGAGGGTTTTATGCCCGCTTCGAGGTTATATGTACAGTCTGTCCTCTATCCGGCTCATGTAAAACGAGTACTGAAAAGAGACCAATTCAAAACTATCATTTAAATAAAAATATTCTTGATAATACTAACCTGGGACGAAAATGCTACTAATCTACATCATCAAATTTGTTAAGTATATTCACTCGAAAAACTATACTTTTAACAAAAAAACTTTATGAATTGATCTCTGAAAGCTTAAAACACAGTACACAATATGTAGGAAATAAAATGCATTTACCAAGTTGTTTAAATACATGCCCAATCCCAAATCATATTCATCCTTTATGTTCTGGTCACAAACTGTATAGTAATCGGGTAAAATGTTATCCTGTCTTTATATGTACTTGTCCCTTTAGCATGAAAAAATGCTTTGAAAACAATTGAACATGCACTTAAATGACAATATCATGAAGGGATTTCTTCAAGCAAAAAACAGAAATCCAAAACAAATATTAATAAAACTGTCTGGAGAAAAAGCAACATTTTCAAATACTCGCAAGCCATTACAATAGGCTAGCAATAAAATTCCTATTGAAAATAAAATTTTGATGATCCATATAGCCAATGTCGTATACGAATTAACATGTTCAGTGCCTTTACATAAGATATGTATCGCTACATGCACTAGAACATGCCAATGCGACGTTGTTTTAGACTTATTCGGCGGAAAAAAACGGTATTCCTTGACATGTGCGTGCTCAACAACAGTTGTTCTAGAAGTTGTCCGTGTATAACAGCCATGTGCGTGTTCAACAGCAATCGTCAAAACCAATCGAAACTCAACTTTACCTTGAAAATAACGCCATTAGCAATCGATGTATCCATTTTTTGCCAGTTACAATGCATCCGCATGAACAACTGGTACTTAAACAGTGCTAATTATTGTGAAAACAGTTATATTATTGTTCGTCCGTGTACAACAGCAATTGACGGTTCAAGAAATCGCAAAATATTCCATGAGTAATCTCCACACTCCGACCAACCAGAGGGAAACGGTTGAAACCGCTTCCGGCTTGCCCTATGATAGGCGTTATCCGATTAAAAACAAGTAAGTAATAAGGAAGATGTACCTGTTTGAACACTCAATTTTTCAATCTAAGCGAGGCATCGGCGGCCATGTTTTCTCAATTCTGACCACGTGATTCCCCCCCCCCCCCATTGTAGTTATACTGGCCATTTACCATGCTCTTAAATATCCATTATATGCATCTTTTGATGATTTGACAATTGGAAAATTATAAAGTCGTGCGAAACGATTGAATAATTTGGAAAGTTCTGTTGTTGTAGTTATTGTTTGGGAAACTACGAGGATTGCTTATATAGGTAAAAAATAAATCCTCTCAAAGCAAGAGCATGGATGGTCGAGTGGTCTAGGCGGAAGATTTTTTATTCCAGGACTCCAGGGGTCAGTGGTTCGAGCCCTGTTGAGGGTTACTTTTTTTCCTTTTTTTAAATTGTATTTTTTACTGGAGATTTTTAGGTCAAATGTTTAAATTTATCAATATACATGTAAAGCATTTAATGACATGTTTCAATACATGCCAAAATCTGTTGGACGGCCCCTTTAAAAATTGCTCCTGAGACACTTTTTTTTTATACATTTGATAGTTCTTTCAATAAATGCAACGCGTTGCCCATATTATATTTACATATATTCACACCTTAAACTTTTTTCCCACTTATTGCCAGGTGTTGAGGCGCTGGGCTCAATCGACCCGAGCCTCTACATGGTGACTGACGACGCCGACGACGCCTACGAGCTGCCGCCGGATCATCTGGGGCGGCTCTGGTTCGCCGTGGAGTACGAGCGCGAAACGGAAAAGCTGTACGTGACCCTGCTCAAGGCTCGCAACCTGCCCTTCAAGTATGGCACGACCAACGGATGCGACCCCTTTGTCAGGTACGTGCGCAACAGGCTTCGGTTGTTAAACACTTAATGCTTTAATATTAATAATGCTCATTGGGTCATTGTCGACCTGAAATGGCTTGAAGTCACCCGGGGGTGATTAGAAGCCGATTCTTGTCACCATAGAGTGACTTCAAGCCGATTCATGTCACCCTGGGGTGACTTCAAGCCGACCGGGTGACTAGAATCGGCTTGAAGTCACACCAGGGTGACATGAATCGGCTTCTATTCACCCCAGGGTGACTTCAAGCCATTGCAGGTCGACAATGACACAATGAGCATTAATAATACGTAATATTTTTATGAATGGCCATAAATTGTTGACTGATTTGCATTCATTTAGCTCAACATTTTTTCATCAGAAGTTACTAATAGTTTGGAGCCTCATTTAACCGGTTTAAACCCACAATTGTTTGCATTGATCATTTCGATGCGATTAACTATAATGTATTCATTTAGTTGTATGTGTTGCGTGTTTTGTGTGTCGCGCGCTTTAATTTGATGCATGATTGTGTGACAATCGTTCACCTGCCAGAAATAAATGACCCCATTATAATGATTTCATGTCATATGTCGGTGCGACTGAGTTTCACGTGGTTTATATGCAATTTAACCGTTCACTGGCTTATCACATCGGTCGCCATGTTCGAGTTGCTGGACTTTTCATGATAAGAACATTGCTGTGATTTATAGCTGTTATATAATATCAGGCTATTGATCATGATGTTACTCACTTGTCTAGCATATACTTTATGATGACTGAACAGTTCCAAGAAGAGCAAAATGCCGAACGTTATTGCATGCCAATTTAGAGTGTTATCAGACATTGTATCCGTAATCCAAATATTTCCTCAAAGCGATAAGCGCACTGAAATTGTTTGCTTTACAATAATAAAGACGCCCAACCCGTACAGCACCTTTTTTATGACGTAATTTCAATCAAATTAAATAAACAAAATAGTTTTTTTGTTCTATAGCTTGTGTGTATATTTGTCAGGGTTTACTTGATGCCTGACGACCGGCGGTTCTTGCAGAGCAAGTTCAAAAAGAAAACATGTAACCCAACGTTTGATGAAAGCTACGTGTTCCAGGTGAGTATTTCAGCCATAAAACGAAAATACGTTTGGTGAAAACATTTTACTGAAATATCGTTCGGATAAATTACTTGGCGTTTGTAAGCGATTTATTTTCGATTATGACAGTTTATCATTACTGTTTGATCGAAGATAAATATTTTAAAATTGACTTAGAATTACACATGTTAGTTAGGTAGAAGTACATTTCAACGTATGTATAGACTGCCTACTACTAACTTTACAACGATCTTCTAATGTTACTAAATACCAGCGTATAAAATGTGTTTGGCATACATATATTTCAACATCGGTCTTAAAGGAACTATACGTTGTAATAATCAATGGAACATCTAATTATCAATTGTCTATAATTTAAGTCCGAAAATTACGTGTTTTATAGGTGTCCAGTCGGAATTTCTCTGATCGGATCCTGAAGTTCACGGTATATGATGTGGACAGACAAAAGAAGCACCTGTTGATAGGGCATGCCCTCTATCCGCTCAAAGACCACCAACTGGAGAACAATGAGCGCCTCGTGATCTGGAGGGACCTCGATAAAGAAGTCGTCGAGGTAACCGAGATTAGAGACGTGTCGTGTCTCATCGTGCAGATTTCTAAAAATCAGAGTGCTAAAAACTGTAACGGCCATATCAACTAACACGAGTAGCCGTGAATTTTTGTTTGAGTTTGTTTTTTTTTCTGAAAAGTTAAACATATTGTTTTGAAGAAACGAGGCTATACTTTCTATTTCATATTATATTTTTATGATTTTATATGTTAGAAAGTGGTTGTCTTTTATAACCAAAAAATGGTGCTTTAAGATATTAACTAGTGTATACGCTTACACTTTGCACGAGTAAAAAAGCAAGCCGCAGATTTTAGAAACGTTCCGGGTATTGTCGAATTGAAGGTCACAAGTTGTGTGTTTTCAGACGACGCACGGCCTTCGCGGTGAGATCAAGGTGTCCCTGTGTTACAATGACCGCATAGAGAGGATAACGGTCGGGGTATACGAGGGGAGGGCGCTCGCTAATGACACCGCCTCCCATCTAGGTACGCACATGCGATGGAGTAAACAATACTGCCATAACAAAAATACATTGTATTGTATCATGTTTCTAAATACTGATGAACGTTGTGGGATATTAACCGGGAAGGAAAGCGTACATTGAAAAAAAAGATGTTTAAAGAAAAAAGCATTATGTGTTTGTACATTTTTAGGCATACGCTCTGACAATAACATGGAACAATTAACTTCATGCAGGTGCAAGAAAAGCACAAATGAAACTATAAAATAAAGAGAAGCATTTGTGCAACAAGTCTTTTGTAGACATTTAATACCAGCCCCAATATTAGGTAGTGCATGTTTTTTTATGAATAAATAATTTAATAATGCACCATGCATGCTAATATATATAAATAACATCATACCAAGTCCGTCCTATATATGTGAGTACATAGAACATTTGCTTTTCTGAAGTCACATTGTCACATATGTACTGGTGAGTCTATGATAACACGAGTATTAGTAGTCAATTCCCAAATGAATCCGTCACGATATATCAGTTTGTAGCATTCACTATTCCCCCTCCCGTTATAGACTCCTACGTGAAAGTACAGCTGATGGTTCAAAACAAGACCGTCAAAACGAAAAAGACCGAGATAGTCCGCAAGAGCTCGGAGCCCGTCTTCAACGAGTCGTTTACGTTCAAGCTGCCGGCAGCGTCCCTCGACACCGCCAATGTCACCGTGACCGCAATGCAGCACCAGACCGGATATAAAGGTTACATCACAACCATGCATTGTGGGGTGGGTAGCAAGAATACTTAAAGGAAGTTCCACCTGAACGATTGATTGGTGGTCATCATCCCAACTTACATGCTCAGACCATAGAAGTGAACTGTAAGCTCATGTACAAAATTAGTTCAGCAGTATTGTACACTGTTTGATAAAACGGGAACAAAGGGCTGCTATTAAGAATTGGAAACCATTATTAGGCACATCTTTTTCTATTCATACAAAACACATTCGCATTTTATTTTTGTTTGTTTGTGTTGTTAACTATTTCTTTGACTCTTTTATTGTATTTACATGCGTCATTTGTTTCGGTATTACAGACAAGGTAATAGGCAAGGTGACCATTGGTTCGTTCATGTTTTGCCGAGGGAAGGAGTTGCAGCAGTGGAACGAGATGGTCGGCCAGCAGACGACACAGGTCGTGCACTGGCAGCAGCTTGTCGACTGATACCACGTGACTAAGTAGGATACTCTGCACGTGCAGACTGCCGAATGTGTTCGTTGTAAACACCTGAAGTGCTTTACCACGCTGACAAATAGGCGCGCTTGTCACATTTAGTGTCATCACTTTCTCGTTTTACAACTTAACAGTGTTTCTTAAATATTTATATACTGTTAAATAAAAAATCTCAGAACACCCACATGACAATCTTGTCATGTATCTGGTAAAATGTAAAAGTAAAAAAATAAAAGAATAATTGTAACAACATCGTAAACACACATACAATACATTTAATACAATCGTTACTTAACACTTCTAATAAAACAATTTTATTTTGCAAATAAGCCCGATTTTTTAGGCCACAGCTGCATGTGGTCTGGAATCACAAGCTCATATTGCTCATTGTTGTCTTTTGAACACCTTGTATATGTCGTATTGCCGTTCATATGTATTAAAGGGGGAAGTAACAGGTAAATAGTTGTGCTGTGTTTTTTCTATGCTGATGTTACTTTTCCCTGCGAACAGGTACGTGAATTATAAGTATTTGATTCCCAATTGCAAAGCTCCCATTATGTATAATTGCTCTCTTAATAATTGTTCATTATGTAAATCGACATGTAACATGTATGACTCAAACTTACGGTAAGTTAAATTAATATTCCGTTCAATCAATGATTGATGGCGAGCCTTCGGATTGCTATTTCTCAGCATACTCCTGTATGAAATACCTGTTAGTTTACACGTGTTTTATTGACTTATATTTGATATGGCGAAAACACCATAATTATCTTAATATTCGGTCATTTACATTTGAAATCTATGCAATAGTTGGTGTAATATATTTACTAGCAAAAGATAGCACATTCCTTACATGTAGCCAAGCTCCGAGCGCTGACACTGGATAACAGGGCAATCATAGCATTTCGGTGTCCAAAAATTCTTGTTAGCAAAATTCCTTGACATGATTCGTTTATTGCTCTCTTTCATATTTTTTTTCATATTTGGTCGTATGCATCTTTTCTTTACAATTGTAATAATAGGATGGTATACAGAGATACATTTGAAATGAATTGTATTATTCCGATCATATATAAAAATTATAAAATGTTTATAGAAACACGCCGGTAGTATGGATACTTTGATGACGGATGGACTTTGATGACGGATGGAACTTCGATAACAGAGAACAACACTCGCGAAAATGTTAGTTCTTCACCTTTTTTGCATGAATTTTCTGTTCATTTGGGTTTTCAGACACTGAAATCTGTTTGGCCAATTAATTGTAAACCACTTGGTATTGAGAAGAAAGAAACTCGAGAGAAAACGGTTGATTTTAAGAAAAAAGATGATAACATTTCATCGAAAATCAGCAGGATGTATGATCAGTACACATATATATAGTTCAACATAATACAAATGCTTAGGAATTTCTCATGAACACAATATATTCGTATACTATACGAATAAAAAGATAAATACGTCTATTAATGTTACAACGTGTTAAATTTGTAGTTTACTGACCTATTTGAGGAACTTCAAATGTCTTAAGAGTCCAATGCCACATTTTCATGGATAACTCTTAAGCTGATCACCTCAATCATAATCGCACTTTTATTCCCGAGTATCCCACACTTTGTAACAGATATATTAACACACAATTATAAGTGCACCAGAAATGCAAAATTTTGTGTTGATTACTGCTATAGTAAACAGGCAATACATGTACTTAAAACAATTATGTACCGGTGAATTAAAGACGGTTCATCAAACATTTGCTTCATTTTTCTTATCCCTTTGGAATGTGAGCATGATAGATTTTCAGTGGATATTCAATGTAGACACATCTTGAGGATTAAAATCTGACCCTTTGGGCGCGAAGTTTCAATTTATTTCTCTTATATCAATTGTAAGGTTGAAACTTATATAAATTTCTCTCGATGCCCGCTTGTTTTGGTACTTTACCTGTATACTCGCTACACAGTGCCAGAGTTGTTAATATCCGTTTTCCGACACGTAAGTTAACGTGATTCAATGTGTCTACAACATTATGCATACCACCTAATGAAACATGCTCTAGCTTCGTTCATATTTCATTTAGTAATATCAACATTTCAGTATTTGGAGCACAGTAATTACTCTATATACTGGAAAAGCAACACCCTGTATTGCTATATTTCTAAGTATGTTCATTTCAATAAAAATGTGCACCGATCATTCAGATTATCCTGTTTTCGGATGGAATTTTCTCTTTTTTGCAAATATATAACATTTTCCCTAAAATCCCCCTCCTTCAGATTACAACAGAATATATGTTTATCAACTCTACCATGTACCGTGTCTCAAAAACGTATAATAAGGATATAAATTAAAGAAAAATTAAACTAAAGAACTTAAATTTCGCGTATGAATTTTGTTTTTCTCTGTTATCGAAGTGCAATCCGTTATCCAAGTAACCGCATTACGAGTATTAAAGTGGTGTATTATTTGTATCGCTGTAACAATTGCTCAACTACCAATGTTTTATTTGAAATTATTTTTGAAATGGTTGAATAACACGAAGTGGATTATTGGTTTGACGATTTTATATATATTGTAACTATGAAATTACGTCGCGAATGCGTTTTTGTAATCCTTATCAAACAATATTTTCAACATGTATTAATCTTTATATATTTTTAAGTTCGCAATCGAGAACAATATTCAGATTACATAATTTTGGTGACACTGGTTCAAATTTTATGAACTTTTATAATTTGGGTTGTGAGATTTTATTTTAGCTCATTGCACCTCAAAAACACGGGCCTGAACGAAGGGAATGTATCTACTTGCATTGTCAAACAAACTTAGTCCATGACTTCTGTACGTAGTAATTATTGAGTTGATAGGAAGCGTATATTTATAACATGCTTACCATCCACGTTTATGCTATCATGAATAAATCTAATTGACACATAATGCTTTTGTGTTCAATCGTTCGTATTCAATATTGGTTTTCGTCACCATTTTCATTTGATTATATTGAAAATCATAACCTACAAAATTGTGGTAACGGTAATTGTTTTACTTTTTAGTTTTTAACTAAATTAAAACACCAATAACAGACTAACTTACCTATGATCATTTTTAAAGAGCGAGGATAATAAGCAATCATAAGCCTCTCATTTCAATTTTTGAATATAATAAGAACGAATAGAAACATTGTTAATGAACGATTTATTCGTTAATAAAATGTAAATACATAGAATATATCAAGAGTATAAAAACATATGCACTAAATAAAAATACAAAAAATGTAAAATCACTACGACAATGGAAGAACAGATCATATTTATAAGATATAAAATGGCACAAACACCTGCTGTTTTTAATTCCACAATGAGTGCAACAATGAGTGCAATGTCCATAGTAACAAACAAAGTATCATATTCAAACATGTTTTATAGGATTTTCAAGAAATAACACACATTGCGAGAGCTATTATGGCTCCAGAAGTTTTAACATAAAACTGAGTATATTGGTTGTAAAATTGCTGTCATCACATGCTAAACAGTACTGCAGTCAACACAAATTCATTACTTAATTTTTAACCTTAAACACAAAAAAGAATGTAACATGTTTTTAGAACTGGCCCTGGATTTCCCAGATTATTTTATTTTTATGAACTAAAACATATATATACACGTTAATTGTTGTTACTACATAACAACAATGTGCTATTTCTAGGCAAGACAAAATTACTGTACCATTTATGAAGATTGCAAAAGAACAGTACCGGTATATCTCGGCTTGAGTACAGAAATACATGGATCATTCTAAAAAATATCTTCAAGGCACGGATCTATATTGATAATTCTCATGCAACATTCAATATGTGAGTAAAAAATGTTTACCCCTCATACACAACTGAACATGATGTGGTGCAAAGTGAACATGATGTGACCAGTATAGTTTTGCACAGATTTGAGGAAGTTTCAAGTAATGCAATACGTAAACATTTAGATATGAAATAAGAACATTTGTTACAGTTATTATACACACTGTATGTATTACACAGACTTTTGTAAAATGGCATTGCATATATACATAACAAAGAACAAGATGCCCATTATGTTAACAACCACATTATATATAAGATGTAATATCATAATCACAATGATGAAAATAATATTAGGAACCATACACACCATGAAAATCTCCATGACCTTATTAAAACAATTAAAACGATTTTATGTGAAGAACATCTTACACAACAGAAAATAAGAAGTTTAAATAGAAAAAATATATATACACACAAAAATATAAAATATAAATTGGGTTTACCTTGTCATAGCTGAAAACAAATATTTGAAAACTAACAGAATGTTTCAGCATGTGCTGTGGTGCAACTTTTCCTTTGAGTATTTCAGAATGTAACTAAATATACAAAACAACAATAGAGCAGGTTGATGCAGATTACAGACACCCCTATGATAACAATGAGAATGTAATGTAAGAGAGACATCTCAGTCAGAAATAGTGATCACAGATGTGTGCATAATCTCTCCTCTACAAAAGTCTTGCCTGCAAGTATCATCATCTCTGGCAATAATCTGATTATGTTTTTAACCCTTTCCCACTCAAAAGCAAAGGGAAAATGGCTATGTGCAAACAGCATAAAACCAGAACAGTAACTTGCAGTCTGTTCAGGTTTTATGCTGCTTGATGCTCATCAGTATCTTAGAGTTGGGAATGAAGCCTTTAAAACTTGAATCAAGTAAGGAAGGTCTTTAAATAAATTTTAGTTTTTAAGGGACTGTATAAGCATCAAAATATGTTTCTAAGCGGTAATGGGTTAAAGGACTTGTATGAAGGCATTCCAACACATTTTAATTCATAACCATGTGATGAATTCTTTCTTATTTCATTGCATTGAATCATCCAAACTGGAATGTTATCACAGTGCCCACAGACATTGATTAATTTACATCATAAAAATTATGCATACATAATGCAGAGCATTGAGAAAATATAAAGTTTGAAAATAACAAGTATAAAACTGTAGAGTATTGATAACAATCATTTTACAAAATTGTAACAATTAATGAAAACACCTTTGTTTGGAAATAAGATTCTTCAAATAAGATTTGATAAATGAAGATGCATATCCAGAGTAGCACTACATCAGTTCAGGTCATTGTATGTGTGGCACCCATAACTTCACTTATCCGACTTAGTAGAAACTGCTTGTCTTTGGAGACCTGAAACAATAGCATAACAAGAAACATGGCATTCTGCAGTGCAATGAAAAAGTTATAAAATGTTCAAGATATTAATTTACATAATTGTGCAATCCATAACAATGTCTGCATGTACGCTAACTACACACATATTGCCTTTGAAACTTGCTTCATCACTCAGCAAGGTCTGTATGTTAGCTACCTACACACATATTGCCTCTGCAACTTGCTTCATCACTCAGCACGGTCTGTATGTTAGCTACCTACACATATATTGCCTCTGCAACTTGCTTCATCACTCAGCAAGGTCTGTATGTTAGCTACCTTCACACATATTGCCTCTCTAACTTGCTTCATCACTCAGCAAGGTCTGTAAGTAAGCTACCTTCACGCATACTGCATCTGCAACTTGCTTCATCACTCAGCAAGGTCTGTATGTTAGCTACCTACACACGTATTGCCTCTGCAACTTGCTTCATCACTCAGCAAGGTCAGTATGTTAGCTACCTACACACATATTGCCTCTCTAATTTGCTTCATCACTCATCAACGTCTGTATGTAAGCTATCTTCACACATATTGCCTCTCTAACTTGCTTCATCACTCAGCAAGGTCTGTATGTTAGCTACCTACACACATATTGCCTCTGCAACTTGCTTCATCACTCAGCAAGGTCAGTATGTTAGCTACCTACACACATATTGCCTCTCTAACTTGCTTCATCACTCATCAACGTCTGTATGTAAGCTACCTTCACACATATTGCCTCTGCAACTTGCTTCATCACTCAGCAAGGTCTGTAAGTTAGCTACCTTCACACATATTGCCTCTGCAACTTGCTTCATCACTCAGCAAGGTCAGTATGTTAGCTACCTACACACATATTGCCTCTCTAACTTGCTTCATCACTCATCAACGTCTGTATGTAAGCTATCTGCAAACATATTGCCTCTCTAACTTGCTTCATCTCTCAGCAAGGTCTGTATGTTAGCTACCTACACACATATTGCCTCGGCAACTTGCTTCATCACTCAGCAAGGTCAGTATGTTAGCTACCTACACATATATTGCCTCTCTAACTTGCTTCATCACTCATCAACCTCTGTATGTAAGCTACCTTCACACATATAGCCTCTGCAACTTGCTTCATCACTCAGCAAGGTCTGTATGTATGCTACCTTCACACATATTGCATCTGCAACTTGCTTCATCACTCAGCAAGGTCTGTATGTTAGCTACCTTCACACATATTGCCTCTGCAACTTGCTTCATCACTCATCAACGTCTGTATGTTAGCTACCTACACACATATTGCCTCTGCAACTTGCTTCATCACTCATCAACGTCTGTATGTTAGCTACCTTCACACATATTGTCTCTGCAACTTGCTTCATCACTCAGCAAGGTCTGTATGTTAGCTACCTTCACAATATTATCTCTGCAACTTGCTTCATCACTCAGCAAGGTCTGTATGTTAACTACCTACACACATATTGCCTCTGCAACTTGCTTCATCACTCAGCAAGGTCAGTATGTTAGCTACCTTCACACATATTGCATCTGCAACTTGCTTCATCACTCAGCAAGGTCTGTATGTTAGCTACCTTCACACATATTGCCTCTGCAACTTGCTTCATCACTCAGCAAGGTCTGTATGTTAGCTACCTACACACATATTGCCTCTGCAACTTGCTTCATCACTCAGCAAGGTCTGTATGTAAGCTACCTTCACACATATTGCCCCTGCAACTTGCTTCATCACTCAGCAAGGTCTGTATGTTAGCTACCTACACACATATTGCCTCTCTAACTTGCTTCATCACTCAGCAAGGTCTGTATGTTAGCTACCTACACACATATTGCCTCTGCAACTTGCTTCATCACTCAGCAAGGTCTGTATGTAAGCTACCTTCACACATATTGCCTCTACAACTTGCTTCATCACTCAGCAAGGTCTGTATGTTAGCTACCTTCACACATATTGCCTCTGCAACTTGCTTCATCACTCAGCAAGGTCAGTATGTTAGCTACCTACACACATATTGCCTCTGCAACTTGCTTCATCACTCAGCAAGGTCAGTATGTTAGCTACCTACACACATATTGCCTCTCTAACTTGCTTCATCACTCAGCAAGGTCTGTATGTTAGCTACCTACACACATATTGCCTCTGCAACTTGCTTCATCACTCAGCAAGGTCAGTATGATAGCTACCTACAAACATATTGCCTCTCTAACTTGCTTCATCACTCAGCAAGGTCTGTATGTTAGCTACCTACACACATATTGCCTCTGCAACTTGCTTCATCACTCAGCAAGGTCTGTATGTTAGCTACCTTCACACATATTGTCTCTGCAACTTGCTTCATCACTCAGCAAGGTCTGTATGTAAGCTACCTACACACATATTGCCTCTGCAACTTGCTTCATCACTCAGCAAGGTCAGTATGTTAGCTACCTACACACATATTGCCTCTCTAACTTGCTTCATCACTCAGCAAGGTCTGTATGTTAGCTACCTACACACATATTGCCTCTGCAACTTGCTTCATCACTCAGCAAGGTCTGTATGTAAGCTACCTTCACACATATTGCCTCTACAACTTGCTTCATCACTCAGCAAGGTCTGTATGTTAGCTACCTTCACACATATTGCCTCTGCAACTTGCTTCATCACTCAGCAAGGTCAGTATGTTAGCTACCTACACACATATTGTCTCTGCAACTTGCTTCATCACTCAGCAAGGTCAGTATGTTAGCTACCTACACACATATTGCCTATCTAACTTGCTTCATCACTCAGCAAGGTCTGTATGTTAGCTACCTACACACATATTGCCTCTGCAACTTGCTTCATCACTCAGCAAGGTCAGTATGATAGCTACCTATAAACATATTGCCTCTCTAACTTGCTTCATCACTCAGCAAGGTCTGTATGTTAGCTACCTACACACATATTGCCTCTGCAACTTGCTTCATCACTCAGCAAGGTTTGAATGTTAGCTACCTTCACACATATTGTCTCTGCAACTTGCTTCATCACTCAGCAAGGTCAGTATGTTAGCTACCTACACACATATTGCCTCTGCAACTTGCTTCATCACTCAGCAAGGTCAGTATGTTAGCTACCTACACACATATTGCCTCTGCAACTTGCTTCATCACTCAGCAAGGTCTGTATGTTAGCTACCTTCACACATATTGTATCTGCAACTTGCTTCATCACTCAGCAAGGTCAGTATGTTAGCTACCTACACACATAATGCCTCTCTAACTTGCTTCATCACTCAGCAAGGTCTGTATGTTAGCTACCTTCACACATATTGCCTCTCTAACTTGCTTCATCACTCAGCAAGGTCTGTATGTAAGCTACCTACAAACATATTGCCTCTGCAACTTGCTTCATCACTCAGCAAGGTCTGTATGTTAGCTACCTTCACACATATTGCCTCTGCAACTTGCTTCATCACTCAGCAAGGTCAGTATGTTAGCTACCTACACACATATTGCCTCTGCAACTTGCTTCATCACTCAGCAAGGTCAGTATGTTAGCTACCTACACACATATTGCCTATCTAACTTGCTTCATCACTCAGCAAGGTCTGTATGTTAGCTACCTACACACATATTGCCTCTGCAACTTGCTTCATCACTCAGCAAGGTCAGTATGATAGCTACCTATAAACATATTGCCTCTCTAACTTGCTTCATCACTCAGCAAGGTCTGTATGTTAGCTACCTACACACATATTGCCTCTGCAACTTGCTTCATCACTCAGCAAGGTTTGTATGTTAGCTACCTTCACACATATTGTCTCTGCGACTTGCTTCATCACTCAGCAAGGTCAGTATGTTAGCTACCTACACACATATTGCCTCTGCAACTTGCTTCATCACTCAGCAAGGTCAGTATGTTAGCTACCTACACACATATTGCCTCTGCAACTTGCTTCATCACTCAGCAAGGTCTGTATGTTAGCTACCTTCACACATATTGTCTCTGCAACTTGCTTCATCACTCAGCAAGGTCAGTATGTTCGCTACCTACACACATATTGCCTCTGCAACTTGCTTCATCACTCAGCAAGGTCTGTATGTAAGCTACCTACACACATATTGCCTCTGCAACTTGCTTCATCACTCAGCAAGGTCAGTATGTTAGCTACCTACACACATAATGCCTCTCTAACTTGCTTCATCACTCAGCAAGGTCTGTATGTTAGCTACCTTCACACATATTGCCTCTCTAACTTGCTTCATCACTCAGCAAGGTCTGTATGTAAGCTACCTACAAACATATTGCCTCTGCAACTTGCTTCATCACTCATATCGGCTCCACATTAACTTGAAAACCACATGTCCAGTCAGACTGGTGCCATACAATTTCACTTGTCCTAATGGAAAAGTTACTTGTCCTGACCTTTTAAAGTTACTTAATATCCTATTTAACTTTTCAGTTAATATATATCATGTCTCATGTAAATAACGGTAGTAGCTGAGTGTGACTAGAAAAGTGTATTTTTGTCCCTTAGTCCTTCAGTATAATTACAACCAACCAATGATGCACAATTATTAATAATGTAAAGTCTCAGTCTATTACATATCACAAAACTGTTACATTTGCTATAGGAGCATCAATACTTTAACAGAAAAGTATTGTGTATACCTAACATATTCATTAATCAATTTGAATAGAACTTCAGAATTACCAGTCATGTCAATTGTTAACTATGTATAAAACAAGGGCTGTTTGTAAAACATGCATGCCCCCCATATGGGCTCTCCGTTGTAGTGAAAGTCATTGTGTGAATATGTTTTTTGTCACTGTGACCTTGACCTTTGACCTAGTGACCTGAAAATCAATAGGGGTCATCTGCCAGTCATGATCAATGTACCTATGAAGTTTCATGATCCTAGCCATAAGCGTTATTGAGTTATCATCCGGAAACCATTTTTATCATTTCGGGTCACCGTGACCTTGACCTTTGACCTAGTGACCTGAAAATCAATAGGGGTCATCTGCGAGTCATGATCAATCTACCTATCAAGTTTCATGATCCTAGGAATAAGCGTTCTTCAGTTATCATCCGGAAACCATTTTACTATTTCGGGTCACCGTGAACTTGTCCTTTGACCTAGTGACCTCAAAATCGATAGGGGTCATCTGCGAGTCATGATTAATGTACCTATGAAGTTTCATGATCCTAGGCATAAGCTTTCTTGAGTTATCATCCGGAAACCATTTTACTATTTCGGGTCACCGTGACCTTGACCTTTGACCTAGTGACCTGAAAATCAATAGGGGTCATCTGCGAGTCATGATCAATCTACCTATCAAGTTTCATGATCCTAGGAATAAGCGTTCTTCAATTATCATCCGGAAACCATTTAACTATTTCGGGTCACCGTGAACTTGTCCTTTGACCTAGTGACCTCAAAATTGATAGGGGTCATCTGCGAGTCATGATTAATGTACCTATGAAGTTTCATGATCCTAGGCATAAGCGTTCTTGAGTTATCATCTGGAAACCATTTTATTATTTCGGGTCACCATGACCTTGACCTTTGACCTAGTGACCTCAAAATCAATAGGGGTCATCTGCAAGTCATGATCAATGTACCTATGAAGTTTCATGATCGTAGCCATTAGCGTTCTTGAGTTATCATCTGGAATCCATTTTACTATTTCAGGTCACCGTGACCTTGACCTTTGATATAGTGACCTGAAAATCAATAGGGGTCAACTGCGAGTCATGATCAATCTACCTATCAAGTTTCATGATCCTAGGCATAAGCGTTCTTGAGTTATTATCCGGAAACCATTTTACTATTTCGAGTCACCGTGACCTTGACCTTTGACCTAGTGACCTGAAGATCAATAGGGGTCATCTGCCAGCTATTATCAATCTACCTACGAAGTTTCATGATCATTGGCATAAGCGTTCTTGAGTTATCATCCGGAAAAGATTTCACTATTTCGGGTCATTGTGACCTTGACCTTTGACCAAGTGACCTGAAAATCAATAGAGGTCATCTGCGAGTCATGATCAATCTACCTATCAAGTTTCATGATCCTAGGCCTAAGCGTTCTTGATTTATCATCCAAAAACCATTTTACTATTTCAGGTCACCGTGACCTTGACCTTTGACCTAGTGACCTCAAAATCAATAGGGGTCATCTGCGAGTCATGATCAATGTACCTATGAAGTTTCATGATCCTAGGCCCAAGTGTTCTTGAGTTATCATCCGGAAACCACCTGGTGGACGGAATGACAGACATGTGCAAAGCAATATACCCCCTCTTCTTCGAAGGGGGGCATAAAAATGTCTGAAATAAACCGCAAAAGAGAATGACATTGTTAAATCAAAATATAAGGGAACTAATCATAATGTTATATTTTCCACATCAAGTTTTGTTAATTCATACCAGCCACATTACTAGATCTCATGCTAGTTTATTAGAGAAAAAGAAGACCTTAAAGTTTTCACTTGTCTCTCTTTGCACTTACAGATTATTTGTTTACTTGTCTGAACAAACAGACTTCCATTAAATGTCGAGCCCTCATGCACATTACACTCATAACAACATGGTGTCAATAATCACCAGAAAATACAATAAATACCTCCATCCAATCTTATGTTTTTATCAACTAAATGTTTTATATTATAATTTACCTACTTAAACATTTACTGGTTTAAATTTACCTGCTCAAAAGACTGAATTTTGACATTTAAAGTGACAATTTGATGAAACAGAGAAATAAGATAAAAGTTAACAATTAACTCCTCATCACCTCATCCTAGGAAACTAATTAATAGTAGGTGATATAATTGTTGCTTCACATTTTAAATTTGTTGACCGATTAAAACATTTATGCAGTCTTGTAAAGTAAAAGAAAACAAGAGGGCCATGATGGCCCTGTATCGCTCCACTGTTTTCTTATGCGAAAAAAGCGTGCAATGCGCATGGGTTGAAGTGTACTCAAGCATGTGACTTTCACTTTCTATCCCTCGTCCCACTGGGCGCTTAGTGTTGGAAGGGTGAGCATTTTTATACATGGAAAACGCTACTACGGTGTTAACTAAACAGACTAAAAAGCCCGGGAATTGTCGCACAGGTCCTTTGCTTATAACGTAGGTTCATTTATCTCTCCAAAAGATATTGTCGTTCTTTCTATTTCACATATTTTTAGATGCTGAAGATCAAATCTACGCATGTTCTACAAGATTAATAAAAGTTACTTCATTCAATCATTAATACTTTTCCAAAATTCCAAAAAGTGTTTGTAGGTTTCAAAGTTTCTGTTACTTATATAGTTCATGACATATGCAAAATACCTTATGACGTAGATCACCTGAACTTTACCTCATTCTTGCGGCATTAGCAGGATTGTTAACGTGGTGAAGAAATTGTTTATTGTACAAAGAAGATATTTGCCTGAGGAAACATAAATTTACAAGTTTTTCAGGTTCATGAGGTGCCGAAAGGCAGTAAGAATGATAACTTTGTAGAGGTTGTTTGTTAAACAAAGTAAATGTTTATGAGACAAAAAATTGAATTATAAATCATCAAGATGTTGCGATCATGGCAACACTACTTGCATATGGCGTAAAGTTTAAAGAGATATCATGACAAACAATTAGCTTGACTTAACTTTCCTTTACTTTTTCCATCTGACATTCCAATAGACCATAACTCCTTCTGAAGAGTTTGTTTTCCTTTAGAAACAGGACTTCCGGTTTCAAAAAGGAGAAATTGCTCATCATGAGCATTTTCTCCTTTTATCACAATGATTTCTACCCCACCCAGCCAATTTATAAATAGTCCTTTACAATATTATTTCTCGTCTGCAATCTCTTTCAATTTGGGGCAGTCCAAAATGTGTCATTTGGTAAAGGGTTAACATTTATGGATAGTTAACATGTTGGTCTACCTTTCACGCTCGACATGTATGCATTTATCTCTTATAATTAAAAAGTTATTCCAAGTGTATTTTGATAAACTTTTAGTTTGAGAAGAAAATAAGTTATTCATCCCATAATGAATAAATAGCAAAAAAGCATAAACATGCAAAGTTCAACGACTTCCTGTGGCCATTTTTTTTTGACGAATTAAATATTCTTGAACAACTTTTTAATGGGAGCCTTCAAGGGATAAATTTGGCCCCAGGGGCATAATTTGAACAAACTTGGTAGAGAACTATATGATGTCACTACATACCAAATTTGGTAGCCCTAAGCCCAATGGTTATGGACAGGAAGATTTTTGAAGTTTGCACAAAAGAGGCCTTATTTAAGTGTATGTTCATTTTTGTGACCCCCGGGGCAGGGTCAAATTTTAGCCCAGGGGAATAATTTGAACAAATTTGGTAGAGGACTATAAGATGTCACTACATACCAAATTTAGCAGCCCTAGGCTCTATAATTATGAACAAGAAGATTTTTTAAGTTTGCACAAAATAGGCCTTATTTAAGCATATGTTCATATTTGTGACCCCGGGGCAGGGTCAAATTTGACCCAGGGGCATAATTTGAAAAAACTTGGCAGAGAACTTTAAGATTTTAATTTATACCAAGTTTGGTAGAAATAGGCCCAATGGTTATGGACATAAAGATTTTTAAAGTTTGCACAAAATAGGCCGAATATAAGCAAATGTTCAATTTTGTGACCCCTGTGGAATGGTCAAATTTGATTCCAGGGGCTGAATTTGAACAAACTTGGTAGAGGACTATTAGATGTCACTACATACCAAATTTGGTAGCCTTATGCCATACGGTATGGACATGAAGATTTTTAAAAGTTTTCACAAAATAGGCCTTATATAAGCGTATGTTCATTTTTGTGACCCCTGGGGCAGGGTCAAATTTGACCCCAGGGGCATAATTTGAACAAACTAAGTAGAGAACTATTAGATGTCACTACATACCGAATTTGGTAGCCCTAGGCCCTACGGTTATGGACAGAAAGATTTTTAAAGTTTGCACAAAATAGACTTTATATAAGCATATGTTCATTTTTGTGACCCTCGGGGCAGGGTCAAATTTGACCCCAGGGGCATAATTTGAACAAACTAGAGTTTTGTCACAGATGTGATGTATACCCCCATGTGCCGCATTGACACAGACTATTTTGCATGCTGTCTTCACAAAACAAGAGAATCAAATTTATGGCGATTTTTAAGAATTATAATGCCATTATCATTTATGGCCATTTTGACCTTAGCACTATTGAATTCTTGCGCATGACATGCCGTCCAAATTTATGGCCATTTTTTACTTTTGAACTCCAAGTAAGACCTAGACCTTGGAGTTATCGACATAATTCTTTCGCATGACACATCGCCCCATGATTGTGAACAAATGTACCAGGTATTTTTAAAATCTCACAATAAATGACATAGTTATGGCCCGGACAAGATCATTTATGGCCATTTTTTACCTTTGAACTCACAGTGTGACCTTGACATTGCAGATATCAACGTAATTCTTTCGCGCGACACACCGTCCAATAATGGTGAACAAATGTGCCAAATGACTTTAAAATCTCACAATGAACAACATAGTTATGGCCCGGACAAGCTCATTTATGGCCATTTTTGACCTTTGAACCCAAAGTGTGACCTTGACCTTGGAGTTATCGACGTAATTCTTTCGCGCGACACACCGTCCAATGATGGTGAACAAATATGCCAAATGATTTTAAAATCTCACAATGAACGACATAGTTATGGCCCGGACAAGCTCATTTATGGCCATTTTTTACCTTAGAACTCAAAGTGTGACCTTGACCTTGGAGATATCGACGTAAATCTTTCGCACAACACACCGTCCAATAATGGTGAACAAATGTGCCAAATGATTTTAAAATCTCACAATGAACGACATAGTTATTGCCCACACAAGCTCATTTATGGCCATTTTTAATCTTTGAACTCAAAGTGTGACCTTGACCTTGAGATATCGACATAATTCTTTCGTGCAACACACCGTCCCATGATGGTGAACAAAATTGCCAAATGATTTTAAAATTTTACAATAAATGATAAAGTTATGGACCGGACAAGCATTTGACCCTTGAACTCCAAGTGTGACTTGACCTTGGAGATATCGACATACTTTTTTCACGCGACACACCGTCCCATGATGGTGAACAAATGTACCAAGTTATTTTAAAATCTAACGATAAATGACATAGTTATGGTTCGGACAAACTTTCGGTTTAAAACACACTAAATGACCCCGTGACCTAGTTTTTGACCCGGCATGACCCATATTCAAACTTGACCTATACATCATCAAGATACAACTTGTAACCAAGTTTGGTGAAGATCGGATGAAATTTCGGGACAGATCGACAGACCAACCGACAGACCGACAAAGTGACTCCTATATAGCCCCCATTACCAATGGTAATGGGGGTATAACAAAGTAGAGAACTATTAAATGTCATTACATACCAAATGTGGTAGCACTAGGCCGAATGGTTATGGACAAAAAGATTTTTTAAGTTTGCACAAAATAGGCTTTATATAAGCATATTTTCAATTTATTGACCCCAGGGGCGGGGTCAAATTTGAACCCAAGGGCATAATTTGAACAAATTTGAAAGAGGTTCACCTCAGGAACATTTGTGAGAAGTTTTATCAGGATTGGACTTGTAGTTTAGGAGAAGATGTTAAAAGAAAAAGTTAACGCACGCATGCACGCACTACGGACACAGGACCATGACATAAGCCCCGCTGGCCTCTGGCCAGTGGAGCTAACAAAACAAAAGGTTATCTTCCTACAATGCTTCCATCAAAATTCAAGTTATGAAGCTGAAAACAGTTGTTCTATAATAAGTGATGGTGACCATGACCATGACCCAAATGGCCCCAATTCATTCCCTTGCTAACAGTGCATGTCAGTTGACCTTCAAAAAATACCTCTATCCATCCTAAAATTATTTACTGGAAAATATCTTTCTACTTATAGTAACAGCAGACTTGAGGCCATGACCAGAATGGCTTTTAATGCAATGCCAAAAACAATAACATATTAAAAACCCATGCAAGCTCACTATTTCATAACATTCATCAAGATTTCAATGCAAAGTAAACTTAGCAACCAGAAGTCACCTGTTTTCTGTTTTTTTCTTTTTGTTTTTTTACAGTGACCTCGACCTTGACACAAAATGCTCCAAATGCCATTACAAGCTAGGAATTCATGTAAGCCACATATAAACAAAATGTCAGCGCAAACCTTCATCAAAACTCAAGTTATTGAGTAGATACTATTTTTCTATTTTTAATATCAGTACTTAGCAAGCCTCACATACAATCACAATCCATCTCCATTAGAGTCTTTTTAATAAGATTTAGGTCATCCTGAAAAGCTTTTTAAGACCTAAAACAGAGTTAACGTTGTGTTTAATGGTGTATAAAATTACCTGGTTGCCTCTTGTATATACATTTATTAGCAAATATCTATTTGATCTAAGTGAAAATATACAATTATAATATTTGTGACTATAATGAAAACATAACAAAAAGGTCATTATTCCTTTCTCAACATCATCAATTTACTTGTCTCAATAATTTTCGCTTGACAAATGTAATTAAATGTATAGTACATGTGTTAAAAAACATGTGTTTACAGCATAACAGAAAAAGGATGGTGCCCATGGATTAAAACTAACAAGTTAAATCTTTTCATAAAATTGAAAGCTTTGACAAAAAGCCTTTTTTGTGTTACCTTAATTATAGGTAAGTCAGTTATGATCCAGTTATTTATACCAAGTATACATGATCTTTCTTTCAACAAATGAAAATATATATTATGGTGGTGTCTTATAAAACTAGAATAAAAGTTCAGAATATATGGTACCAAGTCATCAGCAATATAAGAGCTTTATACACCTGTTTCCTTTTTCTTATATAAAACTCATTGATGTTTCAAAGACAAACACTTGTGAGACATTCCCACTATTCTGTTCCGAGTTCTTCATACATGGTATAGACACTATTTGTTGTAGTGCAACAAGTCAAGTATAGACATTACTTGTTGTAGTGCAAAAAGTAAAGAATAGACACTATTACTGCAACAAGTAAAGTATAGACACTATTTGTTTTAGTACAACAAGTCAAGTATAGACATTATTTGTTGTACTGCAACAAGTAAGGTATAGACACTATTTGTTGTAATGCAACAAGTCACAGATAGACACTATTTGTTGTAGTGCAACGAGCCAAGTATAGAAACTATTTGTTGTAATGCACCAAGCCAAGTATAGATACTATTTGTTGCACTGCAAAACACCAAGTATAGACACTTTTTTGTACAGCAACAAGTCACATATAGACACTATTTGTTGAACTACAACAAGTCAAGTATATATGCGTTTTGTTGTACAGCACCAAGTCAAGTATAGACACTATTTGTTGTACTGCAAAAAGTCAAGTATAGACACTTTTTTTTGCAGTTAAACAAGCTAAGTATTGACACTATTTGTTGTACATATACTGCAACAAGTCAAGTATAGAAACTATTTGTTGCACTGCATCAAGTCAAGTATAGACACTATTTGTTGTACTGCAACACATCAAGTATAGACACTATTTGTTGTAGTACAACAAGGCAAGTATAGACACTATTGGTTGTAGTGCAACAAGTCAAGTATAGACACTAATAGATGTACTGCAACAAGTCAAGTTTAGACACTATTTGTTGTACTGCAACAAGTCAAGTATAGACATTACTTGTTGTACTGCAACAAGTCAAGTATAGACACTATTTTCTGTACCGCAACAATTCGAGTATAGAACTATTTGTGGTAGTGAAACAATTCAAGTATAGACACTATTTGTTGTATTTTAACAAGTTAAGTATATTCACTATTTGTTGTACTGCAACAAGTAAAGTAAAAACACTATTTGTTGTACTTCAACAAGTCAAGTATAGACACTATTTGTTGTACTTCAACAAGTCACTTATAAACTATTTGTTGTACTGCAATATGTCAAGTATAGACACTATTGGTTGTAGTGCAACAAGTCAAGTATAGACACTATTTGCTGTACTGCAACAAGTCAAGTATAGACAATATTTGTTGTACTGCAACAAGTCAAGTACTGCAACAAGTCAAGTGTATACACTATTTTCTGTACTGCATCAAGTCCAGTATAAAACTATTTGTGGTTGTGAAACAAGTCAAGTAATGACACTATTTGTTGTATTGCAACAAGTTAAGTATAGACACTATATGTTGTACTGCAACATGTCAAGTATAGAAACTATTTTTTTTAATACATTAAGTCAAGTATAGACCCTATTTGTTATACTGCAACAAGTCAAGTATAGACACTATTTGGTGAAGTGCAACAAGTCAAGTATAGACACTATTTGTCGTACTGCAACAAGTCACGTATAGACACTATTTGTTGTACTGCAACAAGTCAATGTGTTGGCACCCACTAAGTGTCAACAGCAACTTGGTCTTAATTGATTTTATTTCAGCGAAAATCTTTTATCTAATTTACACTTAGTTCGGCCAAATCTGCTATAAGTCACAAATAATAATTTCTGCAGCTTGTTAAATGTGCTTAACATGCAACGTTCTATGAAATGTGGCCTGATACTTGCACTCAAAAACAATATCTTGAAATTGATAAAAACAACATGTTTACCAGTTTCAGCTGATCACTGAGAATTTTCTCCCGATGTTTGAAGCCTCTGCCCAACAACCAGAAATAGTAGATCAGTAATCTGCAAAGTAGAGTTATACTGAAGAATCTGTCAACAAATATGTCATTAAATTAACATAATTTTCCTTTTAAACATTACTATTGATATAAAACAAACAAGGGCTGTTTGTAAAACATGCATGCCCCCCATTTGGGCTGTCAGTTGTAGTGGCAGCCATTGTGTGAATACGTTTTTTGTCACTGTGACCTTGACCTTTGACCTAGTGACCTGAAAATCAATAGAGGTCATCTGCCAGTCATGATCAATGTACCTATGAAGTTTCATGATCCTAGGCGTAAATATTCTTGAGTTATCATCCGGAAACCATTTTACTATTTGGAGTCACTGTGACCTTGACCTTTGACCTAGTGACCTGAAAATCAATAGGGGTCATCTGCCAGTCATGATCAATGTACCTGTGAAGTTTCATGATCCTAGGCATAAGCGTTCTTGAGTTATCATCCGGAAACCATTTTACTATTTGGAGTTACTGTGACCTTGACCTTTGACCTAGTGACCTGAAAATCAATAGGGGTCATCTGCCAGTCATGATCAATGTACCTATGAAGTTTCATGATCCTAGGCCTAAGCGTTCTTGAGTTATCATCCAGAAACCATCTGGTGGACGGACCGCCCGACCGACCGACATGTGCAAAACGATATACCCCCTCTTCTTCGAAGGGGGGCATAAAAAGTCTGCAAATAAATTACAACCAATCTTTACAAAAATCCTGAGTTGTAACTTAATTGTTATCACCCATGGTTTGGATGTTCAATAATTAATGTCCATTCAATTATTTTGCAGTGTCTTAATTTTTACAACAAATTTCGCATAAATACTAAGTAACAAGCAAAGAAAAAACTTTGACAGAGGTTCAGACATAATTCATAACATTGAATCTTTGCAGTTTAGTTTATAATGGCTTCATAAAAATGGGTGAAGCTCTCCTTTAAAAGGACTGTTTTCATAGATTCATCTCTTGATGTAAATATCATTAAGGGTAATCTTTTGTCATGACTAATAAGCATACTACTCCATATGATCATAATGATTGTTCTACATATTCTGCAGAAACCAGTTGTATGATGCAAGCCCCTGTGACATTGACCTTTGAACTAATGACCCCTATTTCAATATGCGGCTTAATTTTCTGCCATAGAAACCAGTACAATATTGATCATGATTGTAAGTTAGATCGTTCTCAAGATATTGTTCAGAAACACATTTCTTGTATTAACCCTTTGACACCTTGACCTTTGATCTGAAAGTCAAATGGCATCTTCTTCCTTCCCATACAAGCATACCTATTTAGATGATCTCATGTTTCTGAAGGGGGGGGGGGGGGGGGGGGGGTAAAACATATATACCAGTAATTCAAGCATGAAATGTATGCTAGCAAGGTTCAACATATTAGGTTATTGGTGAGCTATATGAGTACAGGTTAGAAGAAGATACATACATCAATAAAATAATTGCTGGAATGAAGAATCCCGAGGATCCCAAAAAGAAGAATATTCTGTTGATTGTCCACGGCCATTCAACAACAGTGTCGGACACAGAGTCAAACATGGTGTAGTTTTCAGAGCTGTACACACGAAAAGGACCGCAGCTCTGACTGGGCTTCATGCTGGAATGGAAAGCATACATTAATCTTTCAATAGTAGGAAAAAAAGACGACAAGAGCACTGCATATAGATGCTGGAATGCTTAACTTTGATTACTCTGTTTTATTTTATCAGCCAATAAGTAAACAAGTAAATGCAAGGCTACACCCAACCCTACCTGCTGATCATGTAGCCTATAGGGGCAAACGCAAACACGAAGGAGACAAGCAGAACAAACATGAAGAGTGAGTGGGACCTTGATGTGCGGTATGTCTTCTCTGTCTGGGCACAGTTCTTCAGCAGCGTCCACTTAAACAGGATAAGGTCAGATACACTCATAATTTTATTTTTAAGTACAGTAGTGGTGTAGTTTGCTGGTATACTAACAACAGCTTTGTCACAAACATGAAACAAAATAACTCTCCACCGCACTGGAATAGCAGCCATATCAATCACTCATTTTAACTCTCCACCGCACTGGAATAGCAGCCATATCAATCACTCATTTTAACTCTCCACCACACTGGAATAGCAGCCATATCAATCACTCATTTTAACTCTTCGCCACACTGGAAAAGCAGCCATATCAATCACTCATTTTAACTCTCCACCACACTGGAATAGCAGCCATATCAATCACTCATTTTAACTCTCCACCACACTGGAATAGCAGCCATATAAATCACTCATTTTAACTCTCCACCACACTGGAATAGCAGTTATATATATCACTCATTTTAACTCTCCTTCACACTGGAATAGCAGCCATATAAATCACTCATTTTAACTCTCCACCACACTGGAATAGCAGCCATATCAATCACTCATTTTAACTCTCCACCACACTGGAAAAGCAGCCATATCAATCACTCATTTTAAGGGACAAATAACTCGGCAATAAATGGAGGACTGAGCATGAAAATTGTGTGTTGCACATCTAAATTTCAACATACTGTCATATTTCAAGTTGCAATTCAGGCACTTGAGAAATGTAGAATTTATTCACTCCACAAGATAACAACATTTTATGCATAACAATTGGCAAAGTTCAAGGGCTCAAAACTAATGTATGGATTTGTGGCATTAAAAATGTGTCTAAACTTCATGGTGATAACAATATTTCAAATCAATTACTTGAGAGAATACAAGAAATTTCCTCCACAAATCTTATAAAATCATATATGCGGACAGTCATACCAACAATCTGACAAACAAACTGAAAAACTGTCAAACCAACCACCAACAGCCTTACTCTTTATACACCATGTCAAACTTTATTTGCATGGTTATAATTTTATAAACCACTTAACATAAAGCTTCATATAATGTCAGTTTTCAACTCCTTATTATTAAAAAAAAAAAAAAAAAAAAAAAAAAAACTTAGATAATTACCATGAAGTTGTTTTTTTAAAGAATTGAAAACATCATACAATGCATTTAACACGAGGGCCATGGAAACTCATCCATGATTAAGCTTATTTTAACACCATGGCCATTTCACAAAGTAAATGTTTAATACAGATAAGTTTTTAAGCGAGGCTCAGAGATGTTTAGCTTAAGTAACCTTTATATACAACCCTCTATAATGATATGAACAATTTTTGAATGAAGGCTGAAATGAAACTCACACATGAGCAACAGTTGATCACAAAAGATCACCATTTGTGCTCAGGTGTGCTTAAATTATAGACACTTGTTTTGAAATTCTAATTTTTAAGTACATGTACCATGATACAAATATAGTTTTCATGTTCCCTGGTATGTTCAATAACATTTACAACTTAGTTTAAAACCCCATTTGATC
The DNA here is from genome assembly GCF_020536995.1 of Dreissena polymorpha. NCBI lineage: Eukaryota > Metazoa > Mollusca > Bivalvia > Myida > Dreissenidae > Dreissena > Dreissena polymorpha. The sequence goes on along the minus strand of NC_068356.1, from coordinate 107,098,250 downwards.
AAGGCTGTAAAAAATATTTCAAGACAGGCCTTTCGAACAATTCAATCCTAGCTTTCTGAATCATTTGATACATATTTATTTAATATTTAAGTCTAGTTGTAAGGTAAGACCGTTTCTGTCCTCATTGCTTGATCAGGGTTACAGCAGTGTGAAAATGTGCTACAAACAGCCCACTGTTGCATACCTTTCTGAGATAGAAGAAGCAGAAGCACTTGATGAGGGTCATCAGGGGGATCAGAGGACTGAAGAACATTCCCAGCCTGCAACACACACATATATCTTGTACAGCCCCTTGAAAACATGACGAGAGTTCAAGGTAGAATTCTTTCATAAACAAGAGGGCCATGGGCCCTACGGCGCTCACTTGAGACCCAAAGGAACTTAACTATTCTGGGAAGGTGGAGTTCAAAATAATAAAAGTACTTCATACAGACGGGTACATACTTAACTTGCACTTTATAGTGAGATTATTTAGTGTAACATCTTCAAAAGAGGACGAGTGCTGAGCAGACAGGCTGTAGTACAGACTTAGTGTGCTCTATTATTAAAATACGTTTTCACTGTTTTTCCAATCAAAGTAATTTAGAACAGTGATACTCTGATTTTCAAGTAATACTGCATTTCACATATCATACATGACGTCTGTATATAAAATTAATTAGAATAATGGTATTTCTGACTTTCACATATCATCCATGTAGGCCTACATGACTTTTGTATATCAATCTGTATTTTTGATTTAAAATGAAATTTCATACTTCATTTAAGAGTTAATTTTTGTAAATTATTCACATTTGTAAGTGTTGTTTGTAAACAATTCCTCTACGCTTCTACTCTTTATTTACAACCAATGCAAAACTAAAATGCATTTTAATTGTGAAATTTATTCTCAAATACAAGCTGCATTTAATATCATAAGTATCGCAAATAGTTGGTTTTAAGTACATTTTCTCTATCTCTTTAATGCTTGAACAAAGCATATCTGTGATATGATATGTGTACATGTAAACGATAGTTTTTTGTCAATAAATGTTCAACAGTAAAGTTGGAGAATATTTCAATCTATTTTTTATTGATCAATATAATGGAATTTTGACAACAGTTGTTGTCTAAGCTGTAAAGGATATTTTTACGTTCATAACTTTACTTTTTCTTCTTGATATTCATAATATACACTGGGACTTTGTGATAGTTATAAGTTTTATAATAGCCATATTGAGTAAGTTCAGGCATCACTTTACTTAAAGCTAATAAATATGAAATATCACGCCCATTAAATTTATGTATATATAAACCTTTCTTGGAAATATATAAGTACATAATTTTGCTATTTCAATGTTGTAATCTGTTCTTTTTATGCAGTCAGCATGCTGATTTTTATACAAAAATAAATGCCAAACAGATGTATTTATGTGTTTATCTCTATATTGATACCACTGTATAGCAATTGCTGTCCATGCTGCTCACTGCAAAGGGCTGTAAACAATGGGTTAGGCATCAAGCAACTGATAATGAGGTACCTCCTGTGGCTAATGGTTATTTCATTGGTCTGCGGTCATTAAATTACATGCAACAAAATGTGTGAAAAGTGGCCAGCACAGAAATTTGGGTCCTGACACTAAACTATAATATACGGTGGTTTCTCATCTAAGTAATTTTTCTGTGAAATCAATATTACTACACTGCAACGCTGATATGTCGCGGACTGGTATATCCCGCTGTCCAATATATCGTGCTTTGGCTATGGCTCCCAAAAATCCTACGAGCATGATCAGTAAATGACATGTTTTAATCTGATAATTCGCTAACTTAGGCAAAAAACCGGTTCTAGCTAGTATAAACACCCTATATTTCGCGGCCTACTATGGCAAGCAGTGAAGCGTGAAAAACAGTCGATAAGTTACAGTGTTGTTAACACACGGCTGGGTTTGTTTTTAACACTTAAGAAATAACCAATTAGTGTCATTGCAAAGGTAATAATGGCAGTTTACTGGTATATAAATCGTTAAATTTCGGTACTTGTAATGAATTTCTTTGTCCTGATAAAAAGTGCGTGAAAATCGGCGTAGGTATATTGATTTGTAAATAAACATTTCGTAGCAGGTAGCAGAGATAATTTAATTTCCATTAAAAGTTTTGTTGTAAATTTCAACTAAAGTACCGCGGTATCTGGCGAATTATGTGGCATTGACATTTCCTCTTAATAAAATACAATTCAAACACGCTGTTTTGTTACCGTGACGCTGTTTCAGTTCCTATATTAGGACTATTTATAAGGATAAAATCTATGCACAATTATATTTTATACTTTTTTTACGGCAAAAATTCTTCTTTTTAGCTGATTCGCGAGCGATCGTACATGAAAATAAATTAAACAATTTACATTTTGATTTTTTATGATAAATACAGATACATATGTAGTTATGAAATTTTTTATTGTAGAATTGTTTTGCAATTATTACTATACAAAAAGGTAGCAGCGCTGTATATAAAATGAAAACATTGGGGAAATATGACAAATTAACTGCAATACAATTACCGTAAGTTAGACATTTCTCGAGTTATATCGCGCGCCAGATATATCGCGCTCGCAATCTTTGGACCCCACCAACCGCGATATATGGGCGTTGCAGTGTACTTCAAATTTTGAGATTATTTAATAAAGGGTTTTCAGATGGCAAAAATATGTTTGTTGCACTTCATCCCCAACCAATCATAAACATAATAATCCTCTTCAGAAAGGAACAAAAATAAATATATTTTTTTTGGGCAATTTAACTGTATATCTTATCGGCAGAATTAATATTCACATGACTGCATGGAGATCATGAATATCATAATATCCATAAATTTCATTTAACGTGTACATCAGTAATTTCATAGTAGAGCGTAAACAAGTTTACACTATAAAGCCATTTAAAGCCATGTTTTTCAACACACCGCAACCATAAAGGAACTCAGCCTAGATATCATAACAAGATATCCATAAAACAAATGTTTTGACCAAGTTTCATGATGATTGGACAAAAAATGTGACTTCTAGAGTGTTCACAAGCTTTTTTTACTATACAAATATAAGGAAAAAGACCCCCCCTCTCCTGGCGGCCATGTTTTTTTACCGATCCGAACCATTTTTGAACTCAACCGTTGTATCAAGGAAACAAATGTGCTGACCAAATTTCATAAAGATTGGGCAAAAATGTGTCTTATAGACTGTTCACATGTTTTCACTATATACTTATAGTGAACACCGTGACCACCCCCTCGCGGCCATGTTTTTCAAATGTTCTCGACTATTTTCAAACTCACGAGATATCCACATAACCAATGTTTTGACCAAATTTCATGATGATTAGGCAAAAAATATGACTTCTAGAGTGTTCACAAGCCTTTTTACTTTATAAATATTAGGAAAAAGACCCCTCCCCCCGGACGACATGTTTTTTTACCGATCCAAACCATTTTCGAACTCAACCGTCGTATCCAGTAAACATTATGTTCTGACCGAATTTCATGACGATTGGACCAAAAATGCCACTTCTACGGTGTTTACATGTTTTCACTATACACATATTGATGAAACTGCCCCGCCCCCTGGCGGCCATGTTTTTTCACCGATCTCGACCATTTTCAAACTCATCCGAGATATCAATGAAACCAACCTTTTGACCAATGTTCATGATGATTGGGCAAAAATTGTGACTTCTAGAGTGTTCACAAGGTTTATCTATAGCCATATAAGGAATACTGCCCCGCACCCTGGCGGCCATGTTTTTCAACGGACCGGAACAATTTTTTAACTCAACCAACATTTCATTAAGACAAACATTTTGACAAAGTTACATGAAGATTGGGCATCAAATGTGACTTCTACAGTGTTAACAAGATTTTTCTTTTTTTTGACCTAGTAACCTAGTTTTTCACCCAGCATGAACCAGTTTTGAACTCAGGCGAGGTATCATTAGGACAAATGTTTTGACCAAGTTTCATGAAGATCACACAAGAAATGTGGCCACTAGAGTGTTCACAAGGCAAAATGTTGACGACGCACGCACGACGCACGCACGACGCACGCACAACGGACAAAAGGCGATCCCAAAAGCTCACCATGAGCAGGTTGTGCTCAGGTGAGCTAAAAAGGCATCTTTGGACGAACTTACAACAAATGTCAAATAATTTATATTTGTATCATGCTGATATAAAGCTATAAAACCATGCAGATCAACAATGAAGTGGTTTAATATGAACCTCAAACATGTGTTGATTAGTCAATATATAAGAGAGCAATGATATCAAATTAAATTAAACTTGAGTCATAATTATTGCGCATACAGTGGTAATATATTTTTATTTGACCACATGACCTAGTTTATAGATTCAAGTGATCCAGATACAAAATTGGTTTATGTATTGTCAAGATAAACATTCTAAATGGTTTCATAATGTGTGAGTCATAAATGTGGCCTCAAGAATTATTTCCAGGTTTTTCTGACATTTTATCTGATGACCTTGTTTTTTTCATGTCAAAATGTCACAATCACCATTTTGACAAAGTTCTAGTCATAAATGCTTTTCTAGAATTATATCAAGACTCATGTGACCCAGATTTAACTTGGCTTAGATATTGTATAAATAAACATTTTGAACAAGTTTCATCAAGATTGAGTCATAAATATGACATCTACAGTGGTAAAAAGGTTTTTCTCAGATTTAACCTGGTGATCTAGTTTTCATACACATGTGGCCCAGATTCAAACTTGGCATAGATATTGTTTTAATAAACATTCTGACCAAGTTTCATCAAGATGGATTTAGCTCTATGGTGGTAACTAGGTTTTTAGCATAGGTGCAACGCACCTATGCTTAAGGTATATACTACATTTCGAAAATGCACATGATACGGTTGACCATTATGAAGTCTTACCTGATCAAAAATCAGACGAAATTTCTATTTAATATAGTATATGGTAATTCTACAATTTTTTATTTGGAAACATTTTTCTAACGTTTTCTTCCAAAAATATTGCTGACACCGTTTTTAGTGAATTTTTCTAAGACCGTTTTATGTCAAAAAATCTTCTTATAACCTAAAACAAATTTCGTTCGTAAAACAATTCTATCTGCACTATAAATCTCAATCTCCTACGCAGTGGTCCCCCTTATACTAGAAGTTACTGACCGGGCGAAGCAAGGGAAGTAACTGCTGTGAGGAGTTTCTATAAAAATCTGCATTCAGAAATCTGTATTCAGAACTAAATCTGTTGTGCACGTCTGCATCTAACGCTTACCACAATTTTTACGACAAATTCTTGACGCAGACCAATAGGGTAGCGTCTATTTTCATTTGTGAAAAGAATTGTTCGATACAGTTCTGTCCGTGCTTAAATTTTGAAAGGCTTGGGTTATTATTTTTCATAAGCGTTTCAAACACTTATGTAAATGGAAAGATTATCTATTTAAATAGTCAGTAATTGTTTGAAATTATTGATTTGAGAAATTTGCGGATGGCGATATCGAACTACATTATACCACGTGACGCCATTTTGTAACTGAGTAGCTCCTGATGTTCCGATTGTTAGCCTCAGGGTACCAATTCTCGAACGGAACCAATTCTCGAACGATTTTTGTAAACTATAAAATTAACTCACGGTGGAATCGTTGAATTTGAAATCGGGTCCTATTTTAAGTAAGCCCAATATGAATACATTCTGTAGGCAAACTTCCAACTTGACAGCCTCGTTTTCGTAAACGAAACTGCAGACGAAGATTCGTTGAACCACGTAAAATTGTAATATTTGACCAGGTAAATGTGTGGTTAATTCAGTTATCATTATAAGTCATCAAAATGTTTTGTTTTATACGATTCTAACAATATGAAAGATGTTTTCATTCACCTTTAAGGTTTTTTACTACCTTTCACTTTGTTTACAACTGTCAAAATAAGCGATTACATCCTTGACCTTGCCCTGTCTTCTATTTTTATTTTAATCAATTAGGATGCAAACAACTAAGTTATTTTATGGTAAATTCGTACTGAAGCCAACTCGTAACTCGGTAACATTCAACCACATTTATTGAGAATTATTTTATTCATAAATATAATACATCTATTTAGATTTTCTTTTTCTTTCTTTTCGACAAATGACACGTAAAAAAACAAATAAATACCCAGTCTGTGCTCTACAGGCAGCAGTTAGAGAAGTTAAAAAAGGAAAATGTCTGTCCAAAGTTTCAAGAACGTTTGGAATACCAAAGTCCACATTGCATGATCACAGTCGGGGAAAGTTAGAAGGGGTAATAAAAAAGCCAGGGATTGATCCTTCTTTAAATGAAGCCAAAGAGCAGGGCCTTACTAACTATATGAAGTACATGGCCTCTAGGGGAATGCCTATCACCCTTTCTCTCATGAAAATTTTTGCACGTGACATAGTCAAACGTAGCGGCCGACCAACCCGTATGAATCTTGTACATGGACCCAGTAAGAAATGGTGTCGCAAGTTCTTTTCTCGCAACCCACAATCGAAGAAAAGAAGGCCAGACCGTGCTGATTCAGGCAGGATGAATTTAAGCGCCAAAGCAGTTGCTGACTATTTTAAATTACTGTCAAGTACAATCGAGTCTCTCGATCTTCAGAATCACCCTGATCAGATTTTCAATTGTGATGAAACTGGTTTTGATTGGAAACTGGTGTCGAAGGAAAAAGTGATTGTTGTTGGTAATCAACACCCATACCAAAAGCAAATGTTAACATCCATTGGCCATGTCACTCTCCACCTTGCAATTTCAGGCGATGGAAGGTATCTGCCACCAATGATCATATTTGCTAAAAATCTTCCCAGAGATCTTCAACCTGTTCCTGAATCCTGGTCTGTAGTTAAATCCCCCAAAGGCTATATGGACTCTTCTTTGTTTGTGAAGTGGCTGAATGAATCTTTTATTCCCAACTGTGGCCGGTCAAGACCAGTCCTCCTTATCATGGAAATCTTGGAGCGCATCTTACTCCTGAGGCTATTGATGTGGCAAGAACAAACCAGGTTGAACTATTTTGTCTTCCACCCCATTCCACACACTTGCTGCAACCCTTGGATGTGAGGATTTTTCACCTTCTTAAGGGTAATCTTGCCAAGGTGTCACAGACACTTGGCTTCCAACTCAGCAAGGTCTCCAGAGGTCAGCTACCCCTGCTCATCAAGTATGCCTTGAGCATGCTGTCACAATTTGACATTACTGAGTCCTTTCGTATTACAGGCATCCTACCAGTTAATCCATCGGTCAGCAAAACATTCAAACAGTCATTAAATGATGGGCCAAGAAACTCCTCTGCAAATGAAAGTCTGGTTGAACTTGGAATTATTCCAGCTGGGCTTGCTGACATCCTTGTACCAGTACCAGGTACCTCAGGTACAAGGCATAGGATTAGCGGGGCGCGACACATCACTGCAAACCAACCATATTCAGATGATGATGCAGAAGACATCTATTCTTCACCACACAATAGACAAATTCAAATCTTCACACCAGACACAGAACACCCAAATGATGGCATTTGTGTTGTGTGCATCACCAATCAACGAATGGAATGGGTTGGCTGTGACAAATGCCCCAACTGGTTCCATTATCAATGCCTGAACTCTGAGAACCAGACCCTTGTTGACTTGAGTATTGTCACAGGGGATCAGTGGTCATGTGGGTTCTGTAATGAAGAATAAAAATTACAGTATTTACACATTGATAATCATACATAAACTTTGAAAGACTGTAGAAGAAATTACATGATTAAATCAATGTGAGTAAAACAGTAGCGTAATTCTTAATATAATGCATTGTCAGTTGATTAAATGAACAATATATATTAGTTATACTTATCCACGTCAGTTGCAATGTTAATAAATTCATTTTACCAGTTTATGTGCGTGTTGCAAATGTCTGATGGCTTGCTTGAGTGAACGTTCGATAATTGGTTCCCAACCGGTTGCAAAATGTAAACAGAACCAACTTCATTTAACCAACGGTAAGGTCGAGTTATTAACGCTTGTTTTCTTTACATTTTATAGTTTCAGAAAGAGTAGTCTTTTACCTGAAATATCAGCTTAAATTATTTTTAAAAACATGAAACAGTTTGACAAATTAAATAAAATCGGCAAAAAATCGTTCGAGAATTGGTACCCTGAGGCTATAGGAAGATTTGCAATATTTCCTCACTTCCTGTTTCATTATTTGTACTTAATCTTAAAAATAACTTTTCTTCTTGATAGCCTTTTAGTTTTTCATTCAGTCAACTGTTCCCTTAACATTTACTTAATCAGCAACTTCCCTGTATCTTGCACCTATGCTTTTAAGCTATCGGCGCTCTCGTTTTAACTAAGATTTGACTGGTGACCTAGTTTTGAGACATATTTGACTCATATTTGAACTCCAAACTCGGTTTAAAAGTTATCTAGATAAACATTCTGGTCCAGTTTCATCAACATTGGATGAAAAATGAGGCCCCTTTACATGTAGGAGTAACTAGCTAAAAGTTGATGAGGCACACCGCCTGACAAGCCATATATGGTGATAACAATAGCTCTCCTGTAGCACTTCATGCTAAAATGATCTAATCATCATACATTTAAATAACAAATTGAAGAACAATAAAACAATAATTAAACAAGAGAAGTGTTTGTCAGAAACACAAAGCCCCCTACTGCACTGCTTCAAAGCCATATATTTGACCTTTGACCTTGAAGGATGACCTTGACCTTTCACCACTCAAAATGTGCAGCTCCATGAGATAACCATGCATGCAAAATATCAAGTTGCTATCTTCAATATTGCAAAAGTTATGACCAAGGTTAAAGTTATGGGACAGAATGACAGAATGGCAGAGTGACAGAATGACAGAGTGTCCGAATGACAGACAGACAGGCCCAAAACAATATACCCCCGATCATTCGATCCAGCGGCATAAAAAACTTGAAATAAGCAAATTCGTTGAATTGATATCCACCGCCATTATACTTCTGGACACAAAAGTATTCTGGCAAATGGAAAAGGCCAATGTGCATCATTCTCTTATCCATATATATACTCATACCAAGTTTCAATGAAATCCTTCAAAGCACTTCCAAGATATGGCTCCGGACACACAAAAAAAGCATTTTTTTCAAGATACAAAGGGCCATAACTCCTTTATTATCCAATGGTGTACAATGCCATTTGGCGTGCATCATCCTTATATCCATATATATACTCATACCAAGTTTCAATGAAAACCGCCAAAGCACTTCCAAGATATGGCTCCGTACACAAAAGTGCCGGACGGACGGAAGGACTGACGGACAACGCCAAAACAATATCCCTCCGCCTATGGCAAGGGATAACTACATGTATCTTGCTTCATTTTAACTTATGCTGTTAACACATTTTATCAAAGACAAATGATTAATTGACATAACATAATAATTATTCTGGTGGGGCCTCCTGTGCACACAACATACCTGACAACCGAATAACTACCAATTGTGTCATGTAAAAAATAGTTCCACATTTAACTGTTCCTTTAAATACTTTCCTATTGAAATAAACCAGCTATGAGTCCAAGAATTTACTCTATCAAGTTTCATAAAGATTTGACTATAAATAGGACTCCTAGAGTGTTAACAAGGTTTTACTATAGCCATATTTGGAAAACTGCCTTGCTGCCTGGCGTCCATATTTTTCAACAGACCAGAACCATTTTCAAACTTAAATCAGCTATAATTGAGACAAATATAATGACCAAGTTTCATGAAGATTGAACTATAAATGTGACTTTTAGAGTGTTAACAAGGTTTTACTATAGCCATATCAGGAAAACTGCCCCGCCCCATGGCGGCCATGTTTTTCAACGGACCGGAACCAATTTCAAACTTAGCCTAGCTATCGTAAGAACAAATGTTCTTACCAAGTTTCATGAAGATTGGACTATAAATGTGACTCCTAGAGTGTTAACAAAGTTTTACTATAGCCACATAAGCTAAACTGCCCCGCCCCCTGGTTGCCATGTTTTTCAACGGACCGGAACCATTTTATTACTCAGCCTAGATATCATTAGAACAAATGTTCTGACCAAGTTTCATGAAGATTGGACTCAAATTAAGACTTCTTGAGTGTTAACAAGGTTTTACTATAGCCATATTAGGACAAGCGGGCCATGATGGTCCTGTAACGCTCCACTGTTTTTTTATGCGAAAAAAGCGTGCAATGCGCATGGGTCGAAATGTACTCAAGCATGTGACTTTCACTTTAATTCCAACACCTTCTCTTGACTACAAAGTATGAGTTTACCATGCAGTATCATATATTGACTTTTCTTGAAATAATTGTGTTCATAGAAGATGTGTTGTTAAAATCAATAAGATATTATTAAACTGGTTTAAACACTACAAAAAAGACATGAAATTAACATGTCATCCGATATATTTGTATCCTGATATATGGTCACTTTCGACATATTTAAATAAAACCCTACTTTTTTCAGTTTATAAGAAAAACATGCATATCACATGTTCTTACTTCAATTCCTTTGTAAGCAGTCACCATCTGATCTAAAATGGCACTAAATGACAGGGTTTTATCTCATGTTTACAAGAAAATCAGAAGAAAACAACAAAATCAACATTTTTTCGACAGCTTCGTGACCCAAATTCCGATGGTCTGTATAAACATTGATTTTCAAAAAATAAAATAAATAGATGTGCATCTGCTTACATGTATTGATAGATTTTTTATTGATAAACATATAAACATCTCCCATGCTTCAAAAAGTTAAGATAATGCCTACAAATGGACGCAAAAAGACTTGATTCCCATGCATGCATGTAGGTTTGTTGTTGTTGTGACCTTGAAACTAATTATGTAAACAACGTTTACTGGTCCGCGCATATGCAGAAATGTTTTCGATCGTGCTTTTGAACTGATGGGTTATCATATTAACGGCAAAATAGCTTATAAATTAACTTTCTTTGTAGATATGGGATGATTTAGAACCTAAGGCCATTCTCGACCTTCCAATAGACCATAACTCCTTCTGAAGAGTTTGTTTTCCTTTTGAAAACAGGACATCCGGTTTCAAAAGGGAGAAATGGCTCATAATGAGCAATTTCTCCTTTCATATCACAATGATTTCTACCCCACCATGCCAATTTATAAATAGTACTTTACAATATTATTTCTCGTCTGCAATCTCTTTCAATTTGGGGCAGTCCAAAATGTGTCGTTTGGTAAAGGGTTAACATTTATGGATAGTTAACATGTTGGTCTACCTTTCACGCTCGACATGTATGCATTTATCTCTTATAATTAAAAAGTTATTCCAAGTGTTTTTTGATTAACTTTTAGTTTGAGAAGAAATCCCATAATGAAAAAATAGCAAAAACGCATAAATATGCAAAGTTCAACGACTTCCTGTGGCCATGTTTTTTGACGAATCAAATTTTCTTGAACAACTTTTTTATGGGAGTCTTCAAGGGATAAATTTGGCCCCAGGGGCATAATTTGAACAAACTTGGTAGAGGACTATAAGATGTCACTACATGAAGCCCTAGGCCCAATGGTTATGGACAGGAAGATCTTAAGTGTTAGCACAAAAGAGGCTTTATATATATAGCATATGTTCAGTTTTGTGACCCCCGGGGAAGGGTCAAATTTGAGCCCAGGGGAATAATTTTAACAAATTTGGTAGAGGACTATTAGATGTCACTACATACCAAATTTAGTAGCCTTAAGCTGTATAATTATGAACAAGAAAATTTTTAAAGTTTGCACAAATAGGCCTTATTTAAGCATATGTTCATATTTGTGACCCCCGGGGCAGGGTCAAATTTGACCCCCGGGCATAATTTGAACAAGACATGTGTTCGTCAGAAACACAATGCCCCCTATTGCGCCGCTTTGAAATATTTTTATTTTTTTTTACCTTTGACCTTGAAGGATGACCTTGAACTTCCACCACTCAAAATGTGCAGTTTCATGAGAACGCCGCTTTGACATTTTTAATATTTTTTTTGACCTTTGACATTAAAGGATGACCTTGACCTTGAACTTCCACCACTCAAAATGTGCAGCTTCATGAGATACACATGCATGCCAAATATCAAGTTTCTATCTTCAATAATGCAAAAGTTATGGCCAATGTTAAAGTTTTTTTTCGGACGGACGGACAGACTGACATACACACATACTGACATACTGACTGACTTTAAGATTTTAATACATACCAAATTTGGTAGAAATAGGCCCAATGGTTATGGACAAGAAGTTTTTAAAGTTTGCACAAAATAGGCCCAATATAAGCATATGTTCAATTTTATGACCCCTGGGGAACGTTCAAATTTGATCCCAGGGGCTTAATTTGAACAAACTTGGTAGAGGACTATTAGATGTCTCTACATACCAAATTTGTTAGCCCTATGCCATACAGTTATGGACATAAAGATTTTTAAAGTTTGCACAAAATAGGCCTTATTTAAGTGTATGTTCATTTTTGTGACCCCCGGGGCAGGGTCAAATTTGACCCCAGGGGCATAATTTGAACAAACTAAGTAGAGAACTATTAGATGTTACTACATACCAAATTTGCTAGCCCTAGGCCCTACGGTTATGGACAAGAAAAGTTTTAAAGTTTGCACAAAATAGGATTTATATAAGCATATGTTCATTTTTGTGACCCACGGGGCAGGGTCAAATTTGACCCCAGGGGCATAATTTGAACAAACAAAGTAGAGAACTATAAAATGTCACTACATACCAAATGTGGTAGCACTAGGCTCAATGTTTATTGACATGAAGATTTTTAAAGTGTGCACAAAATAGGCTTTATATAAGCATATCTTCAATATATTGAACCCCGGGGCGGGGTCAAAATTGACCCAAGGGGCATAATTTGAACAAATTTGAAAGAGGTTCACCCCAGGAAAATTTGTGAGAAGTTTTATCAGAATTGGACTTGTAGTTTAGGAGAAGAAGATGTTTAAAAAAAAAGTTAATGCACAGACGCATGCACGCACTGACGACAGACACAGGACCATGAAATAAACCCGCTGGCCTTTCGCGAGTGAAGCTAAAAACTGCCCCACCCTCAGGCGGCCATGTTTTTCAACTGACCAGAACCATTGTCGAACTCAGCTGAGATATTATTGGAACAAATGTTCTGACAGTTTAATGAAGGTTGAGTAGTAAATGTGACTTCTAGAGTGTTAACAAGCTTTTTCTTTAATTTGACCTAGTGACCTAGTTTTTGACTTCACGTGACCCAGTTTCTAACTCTACCAAGATATCATTGGGACAAATCTTCTGACCATGTTTCATGAAGATCAGACAATAAATGTGGCCTCTGGAGTGTTAACAAGGCTAATTGTTGATGACGGACTACGCACGACAGACAAAAGGTGATCACAAAAGCTGACCATGAGCACGTTGTGCTCAAGTGAGCAAATAAACATAAGGAGAATGTGAGCTTTTATTGTTAGAATTTAAAAAGAATGCAAAACAAAAACTAAATTTTATTTACCTCATTGACAACTTTAATCAATGCTTTTTACAATGCAGTCACAACGATATGCACTTCCATTTTCTGTTTAATTTTTAAATTCTGAGCATTTTCCCGCAATATCAGGACGAAAGTGATAAACGTTTTTTTGTATTAATATTCGCTTTATACCTCGACTTTCCTGGCAACAAATTTCTTAACGGGAGCTGTAATTCTGTGATCTTGCTAAGAAATTTAGTAGTTAATTCAATTCAACCAATCAAAAACTTGTATCACCTACTTCACAAAAGAAAGTGCAATATTTGACTGGTTCTAAGAATTGTTCTTGGAGTTTGTTGCATCACCATCAAAAATAGCCAGTTCGGTTGGTTTGTAAAATTCTTTTTATTTTGAAGTAAAATAATCAATCGAAGTAAAGTAAACATAAACCAGTCCGTATTTTACTTTTCGTGGTCATTTTTAACCAAAACAAAATTTTACATATTGTTTTTCCAGGTCTGACAGTTTGGAGAATAATACCGGACCTCAGCAAAAAATTTTGGAAATGTCCGAGGTCCGACGTCTTTTGCATGGGTTGATGGTTCCCATTCTTTGCTACTGGAACTTAACTTGAAGAAATTATGGTTGACATGTACCTTTTCAACATTTTAAAAACTGAGCATATTTGAACAGTAACAGGTTTCAAAGTATATAATCATACGTTGGACTTAAGTGTTTCTATCTTCATAAAGCAAGATAGTTTGATCACAATGAATTCCACTTGCATACAGATCTCAAATATATCCATATCAGTACTTCAAAATTTATTGATCTGAAACAAAGTTTCTACATCAAACATGTCATGTTCAGCAATCTGGATTGAAATACATTATTAAAAGGCAGTAAAATGCTGAAATCAAGCCATCACGTGCTATATTGTGTTGGTTTGAGCCAGGCGTACACACCGGTAACAGGCTAACCACCTACCAAGTAATGTAATCGATAACCTGTGGCAATGAAGTACCATCTCCTCTAATCACTTATGTATGAACCAAGTGAGCTACTGTTGGTACGAACAAACATGAGTTTAAAGGTTTTGGGCTTAAAATTATGACATGTCCCACAACAGATTACCGGTATAGGTTGTCACGACAATTTAGAGACGTCGTAATACCACCCCAGATTATGATGGAATGTTAGCCGTGACATGCCTAATGGGCCTGAGGGAAATCTTGCAATAATATCCTAAGCAATCAACACAAACATCTAGAGTTTGTTTCGTATTTCAGATAAACATATACCACACAAAGGGGAGTACATTACACTGTGTTCTTTGTTGACTTTTTCTTTAAAACCACTTTTCAACCACTAAACAAGTGACATTTTTAATAAATTAAAGTACTTTAATGATTTGATTGTTATGATTCAAAGCATTAAAAAAATTATAGAAAACTTAGCAAAATAATTTGCTTACATTAGTTATATACCCGGTACAATAGCATTTGCACCTTCTTTGCTCATGCAGTCAAGCTTATGTGCTTACTATCACCTCATATCACCTGTTACTTTAATCTAATTAAAATAACTAAATCCAGTTTGGTCAAGAGTTTTGTGTCTTAATTGTTCCCTACATTCAGGCTTGTGTAAAATCACAAACAATAATCAAACTTAATGAACATAAAACAAAAACTTTGCTCAGGCTGCTGAATACACGCCGCCGTCAGAAAATTGGATTCCTAAGAAATCCAATATATAGCTAAAAAAAAAAGCAATTATTATCTGCTAGTCTTAGTATTCCTATTGTCTATTGAACTAGCAAGAAAATTGGTTTTGTAAATCCATTAATTTGGCTGTATTTACATATAAAACTTGTTGTTAACATTGAAACAATAAAGCAGGAAGTATTCTATTACTTACACACTATACTGTACTGTCAACAAGGAGGTAAATTGCCTAGCTCAATTTATAATATTGTTGTTTTTAGTTCCCTTATATTTAAGAAAAAATATTTTTCTATCATGGTTTGTTGTCGATTCTAACACGACGCGCCACTTGCTTTCTATAGACAAAGAAGAAAATCAAGTGTGGGTTATTCTACAATAATATATGGGCGGAGCTTAATGTTTCGAAAATAGTTCCGAATAAATAAAGAAAATATTGCAGTAAAATGCACGTGCTAAAACCTGCTCTAAAAGAAATGTAATAAATGTAGCATGTATATGAATGTAACGAAACAACAAATTGTATATTTGGTGATAAATGGCATAACCACACCTACAAAGAATGTTATTTGTTAGGAAACGTAATTAAAAAACCATTTATAGCATGTCAGCTTTTCAGTAGCATCAATAAACGTGACGTCATTTAGTTTCTACGATTGTTGTTCTCAATGAAAGTGACGTCATTTGCACAATATTTATGAATGAAAACGATGTCATATGTTTGTACTAAAATTCGGACAGTACGTAAAGTTGAAACGTAAATAAAGCGTTTAGATGAGCAATACTATTGACTCTTATGGTGTTAATCAATGCAATTGCCCTTTTTAACAACAAATACCGAGTTTCCTCAAGAGAGTATTAACTCATCTATTTACCTGTGTGCGACTTTAAGTACTGTCCGAATTTACGTATTTCATCCGTATGTTACAACACTTGTGTGCAGTCAGTATACAATACAATAATTGTTTCAATAATGAAGGAACTGATACAGCGTAACGGTAACAACACATCGTGTTTACATTATATTTTATTAAGAGGAAATGTCAATGCCAAATAATTCGCGAGATTCCCCGGCGCTTTAGTTGAAATTCACAACGAAACTTTTAATGGAAATTAAATGATCTCAATGTTGTACCCGCTACGAAATTTGTATTTACAAATAAATACACCCACGCCAATTTTCGCGCGCTTTTTATCTGGACAAAGAAATTCATTTATTTAATGTAGAATTTGTCAGGTGATTTACGCATGTTGCAATACAATGGTCCTGATTGGGAGCTTATTTCATCATATCTTTAAATAGGACCATAATTATGCCGAAATTCATTTGACACTTTCAAAAATTTAAAACGTTTGTGTTTATGACTCTTGTCGTCTATATAACCCACCCATAATTTGGTTTAAAAAATTTAAATCGGGCATATATGGGATTATTGATTAACAGTTGCTCGTTTAATCCAATCATTAATTGACAATGCAAACTAATTAGCAGGTGTTAACCGCGTTAACACTGTTGTTAATTAATATTCATTTTCGGTTTCGTTACCGTTTTGATGAATCAGCTATTGTTTTGATTTATTTGAGGATCGGCGTCCTACGATATTTAACGATATCAAAAACGTTGTCGCTATTACTCATTGTTGCGGCTAACAAAGAATTCCAAATTGAGAAATGACGTTGCATCGTGCAAACTATCCAACCGGCTCTCATTAATAATATTTTTTTTTATTAGCAAACGACAAATGTTGATTCTGATTGGATGATTAAAATACACTGTTACTGTTTACAATCGACATTACTGCAAGTGATCGGTGACTGATTAGATAATTGATTGCACTTTGTTATCGGATTATAAGCAATACACAGTGTACAAACACATGGTCAGCGCGTTTATTCCACGTATGTCTGTCAATACACTGGGCTACAGCTTTTATGGATTTATAGTAGCCCGGCGGGCGTGAGCTGGAAAATTTCAGTAGCCCGATGAAAAATTTCGGTAGCCCCCGGGCTCCGGGCAATGGATTTGTCGGACACTGATTACTGTTATCCTCTAGTAAACAACACTCCATCGGTATGTATTACTATTATTCTCTAAAAAAACAACATTCCATCATTATGTATTACTATTATCCTCTAGTAACCAACACTCCATAAGTATGCATTACTGTTATCCTCTAGTAACCAATACTCCATCATTAGGTATAATATTATCCTCTAGTAACCAACACTCCATCCATTCAGTATATTTTACTACTATCCTCTGGTAACCAACACTCCGTTAGGATATATTACTAGTGTCCTCTAGTTAAGATCACTCCATAAGTATGTATTACTTTTAACCTCAATTTACCAACGCTCCGTCAGTATGTATTACTTTTATGCTCAATTTACCAACACTCCATCAGTATGTATTACTTTTAACCTCTATTTACCAACACTCCATCAGTATGTATTACTTTATGTATTACTTTTTTGCTCTATTTACAAACACTCAATCAGTATTTATTACTTGTATGCTCTATTTACCAACACTCCATCAGTATGTTTTACTAGTATCCTCTAGTTACCAACACTGCATTACTGACTGGTTGTAAATGATGTAAAGCCTACCAACACAATGTCTCAGTGTCAATGATGTTTAGCCTATCAACACAATGTCTGGGTGTAAATAATGCTAAGCTTACCAGCACAATGTCTGGGTGTAAATGATGTTAAGCTTACCAGCACAGTGTCTGGGTGTAAATAATATTAAGCTTACCAACACAATGTCTGTGTGTAAATGATGTTAAGCCTACCAACACAATGTTTGGGTGTAAATGATGTTAAGCTTACCAACACAATGTCTGGGTGTAAATAATATTAAGCTTACCAACACAATGTCTGTGTGTAAATGATGTTAAGCCTACCAACACAATGTCTGGGTGTAAATGATGTTAAGCTTACCAGCACAATGTCTGGGTGTAAATGATGTTAAGCTTACCAGCACAATGTCTGGGTGTAAATAATGTTAAGCTTACCAACACAATGTCTGGGTGTAAATGATGTTAAGCTTACCAACAAAGTGTCTAGGTGTAAATGATATTAAGCTTACCAACACAATGTCTGGGTGTAAATAATATTAAGCTTACCAACACAATGTCTGGGTGTAAATGATGTTAAGCCTACCAACACAATGTCTGGGTGTAAATGATGTTAAGCATACCAGCACAATGTCTGGGTGTAAATAATGTTAAGCTTACCAACACAATGTCTGTGTGTAAATGATGTTAAGCCTACCAACACAATGTCTGGGTGTAAATGATGTTAAGCTTACCAGCACAATGTCTGTGTGTAAATAATGTTAACCTTAACAACACAATGTCTGGGTGTAAATGATGTTAAGCTTACCAACAAAGTGTCTAGGTGTAAATGATGTTAAGCTTACCAACAAAGTGTCTAGGTGTAAATGATATTAAGCTTACCAACACAATGTCTGGGTGTAAATAATGTAAAGCCTACCAACACAATGTCTGGGTGTAAATGATGTTAAGCCTACCAACACAATGTCTGGGTGTAAATGATGTTAAGCTTACCAGCACAATGTCTGGGTGTAAATAATGTAAAGCCTACCAACACAATGTCTGGGTGTAAATGATGTTAAGCCTACCAACACAATGTCTGGGTGTAAATGATGTTAAGCTTACCAGCACAATGTCTGGGTGTAAATAATGTTAAGCTTACCAACACAATGTCTGGGTGTAAATAATGTAAAGCCTACCAACACAATGTCTGGGTGTAAATGATGTTAAGCCTACCAACACAATGTTTGGGTGTAAATGATGTTAAGCTTACCAACAAAGTGTCTAGGTGTAAATAATGTAAAGCCTACCAACACAATGTCTGGGTGTAAATAATGTTAAGCTTACCAGCACAATGTCTGAATGTAAATGATGTTAAGCTTACCAGCACAATGTCTGGGCGTAAATGATGTTAAGCTTACCAGCACAATGTCTGGGTGTAAATAATGTTAAGCTTACCAACACAATGTCTGGGTGTAAATGATGTTAAGCTTACCAACAAAGTGTCTAGGTGTAAATGATATTAAGCTTACCAACACAATGTCTGGGTGTAAATAATGTTAAGCTTACCAGCACAATGTCTGGGTGTAAATGATGTTCAGCTTACCAACAAAGTGTCTAGGTGTAAATGATATTAAGCTTACCAACACAATGTCTGGGTGTAAATGATGTTTAGCCTACCAACACAATGTCTGGGTGTAAATGATGTTCAGCCTATCAACACAATGTCTGGGTGTAAATAATGTTAAGCTTACCAACACAATGTCTGTGTGTAAATGATGCTAAGCTTAGCAACACAATGTCTGGGTGTAAATTATGTTAAGCTTACCAACACAATGTCTGGGTGTAAATAATTTAAAGCCTACCAACACAATGTCTGGGTGTGAATGATGTTAAGCCTACCAACAATATGTACAGGTGTAAATGATGCAAAGTCTACCAACACAATTTCTCAGTGTAAATGATGTTAATCTTATTAACACAATGTCTGGGTGCAAATGATTTAAAGCCTACCAACATGATGTATGTGTGTAAATGATATTAAGCTTACCAACACAATGTCTGGGTGTAAATGATGTTAAGCCTACCAACACAATGTCTGGGTGTAAATGATGTTAAGCTTACCAACAAAGTGTCTAGGTGTAGAGTCGATGCAGCTAATTCTGTACACATTCAGACAAGAATCAATATGGACGGTTATCGGCTGTTTTCTACCGAGAAATGAAAACTGGAGTGGACGCTGGGACCATTGGGCTATATTTAACTTGCTTTTTATATCGCGAGTTTTGATTGGATACTTCAGAAAGTGTTGTCATGTACATTAACCTACACGAGTCTAATTTTGTACAGTGTGTGGGTAATTCCGTACACGCAAAAGCAAGTATGCCAAGGTCAATCTCGACGGGTTTGTGATAGAAATATTGATACCTATATTGGATATAATTACTAATTTATTTTTTAGAAACTCAAATATGAAATTAAATTTGTTTTAAATTAAAATATTTTCATGTTTAATCATGTTGAATTCGTATTTTTGGATTAGAAATTTGATTCTGTAATTTAGATCTTATTCAAAATGTACGTGTAAGCGACACTAAGTTTTTAACGAATTCATATTTATATTTGTAATTGTTGTTTTATTTGATTTGTGTTGCTGTTTTAGTTAGTTTGTTTGTTGTGCTAGAGACTGACAGTGAAGACTCAGTATCTGTTAATAACCGCAATGTTAATCAATGACAATATATAAGATAGTAAAGAAACACTTGGTTAATTGATGACACCTTGTATAAGCATTAGTTTAATATTGTACAGTCTATAATGTTAGACACAAACATTGTAATAAACTAACCGTTATTTCAACAATTATTGAAAATATAGATATTTAAACTTGTTTTCAATGTCATACAGTTGTTGTGGTTTTGTTTTTTTACACAATTATTTTATTTTGTTTTGAGTTTCGCTTTTTTAGAAGACCTAGCCAATTTCCGATTTTCTTTTTCTTGTTCGAGCCTTTCTTTTTTTTCCTTGTCAGCTCGTTTCTTTTCAACTATTTCCTCGGAAGTTAAAATTCTATGGGAAGTCAACTTCCTGGCATTGGGTTTCTCCGTAGTTCTTTCAGATGTCGGCAGCGCGAATTCCTGGTCAACCACAACTGACCAGTCATGTACGGAGGGTCTTCGCTCCTCGCTTTGTTGCACGGACTGACCATTGAACAACAGCAGACTGACTTCCAGATTCCCTGTTACGGGATCAACAGTACAGGGATACTGTCCTGATGTTACCAGTTCTATCAGTTCTGCTTCATTTAGGACAGTTCCGGCGTGGGCAGTTTCCAACACTTCCGTGTGATGGTCCCGTGGATCTGGTTGCTGAGCAACAACATTATCAACACCGGATGGTGTTGTGATGTTATGCGTGGTTGGTTGTACATCGAAAGGGACCAAGGGCGCAAGAGCTGTCTTTGGAATGGCATTTCGGTCCACAGGGTATATACCGCATTTGCGAAACCCGCTTACAATGTTAGCAACGCTAAAGGGTTTGTCCTGAGCTTGCCTGAACACCAGAGGCCACTTCCATTTGTTTACAATATTGTTTGGACTAAGTGCCATGAATTCGGTACAGATTCTTGAGTACTCTCGAGAAAGTGGACAGAATATGGACTTGTCCAAAGGACACAACCACTGGGTTGTGTGGGGTTGAAACGCTAAGATATGGACATTGTTAGCTATAGCAGCGTCTATGAGACCAAGTGTCTCGTGGGATGAGTGAGAGTCCAGAATTATAAGCTGGGGCCTCCCTGGACCACAGTGTTTAAGAAAATGGCCCCGAAACCAAATCTCACCAAATGTATCCTCCATCCAAGCTCAAAACTAACAAGATGTGTTTGTGAAACACAATGTCCCCCTATATGATGTTTGACCTTGAAGGATGACCTTGACCTTGTGAAGGATGACCTTGACCTTTCACCACTCAAAATGTGCAGCTCCATGAGATACACATGCATGCCAAATATCATGTTGCTATCTTCAATATTGCAAAAGTATTCATAAAATAAGCGATTTGGGCCACATATATTTGACCTCTGACCTTGAAAGATGACCTTGACCTTGACCTTTCACCACTCAAAATGTGCAACTCCATGAGATGCACATGCATCCCAAATATCAAGTTGCTATCTTCAATATTGCAAAAGTATTTATAAAATAAGCGATTTGGGCCACATATATTTGACCTCTGACCTTGAAGGATGACCTTGACCTTTCACCACTCAAAATGTGCAGCTCCATGAGATACACATGCATGCCAAATATCAAGTTGCTATCTTCAATATTGCAAAAGTATTCATAAAATGAGCGATTTTGGCCACATATATTTGACCTTTGACCTTGAAGGATGACCTTGACCTTGACCTTTCACCACTCAAAATGTGCAGCTTCATGAGATACACATGCATGCCAAATATGAAGTTGCTATCTTCAATATAGCAAAAGTTATTGCAAAATGTTAAAGTTGGCGCAAACAGACCAACAGACCAACGGACCAACAGACCAACAGACAGGGCAAAAACAATATGTCCCCCACTACTATAGTGGGGGACATAAAAACTCATAATTTGAAATTTATTGATCATTTTACAGAAAATACGGAAGCTCTATTAAAGAGTGTTGGCTCTAATCTCGTCCACGTTGTCAAGCAAGTCACAATCCTGCAAAACTCTACCAACGTTCCATGCGAGATGCACTATGCTAAGTTCGTCCCTATCAAGACTGCAATATGCATTCCATATCACCTGCTGATTATACACATTTCCTGTCAATAGCGTTGACAGTCTGGTGAAAACGTCAAAAATAAGATGATGTTCATATTGCGTTTCACGCAAAAACAACTGGCACAAAAGAACGTGTATTTTCAGGCAGGTCGGCCCAAATTGAATTGATCTCAACATCAACGCATGTGGGGTTGTTCTAAATTGGAAACTCATGTCTGTAAACAAATAAACAACAACTATATAGAACATTTGTACAAACATTTAAAACACCTTTTTTCATTCCAAAAATTTTAATAGATATATCAACCTTTTTATCAATATTGTTTTCGTATAAAGGCGTACGAAATTACCCGCACATAACTTTTACTGGTAAAAATTAATGCGGGTAATCTCGTACACTTTTATTTTATATATTACTAAAACAATAATACAATTTGAACATATATGTTGAGCTTAACAGAAAGAAAAAATATTTCATAAAATTATTTTTAACACACAACCTCGCACACAATTCATAACAACTAAGATATTCTTATTACCGTTGGAGTTGTCGTTTCTGAGCGCTTGCTGATGATGCAGGAGAAAGCGGGGATTTTAAAATTTCGCGCCAAATACATATGCAGCCAATCGGATTTAGACAGTTATGTCATCGGCAATCCATTTCACGAAGCGCACATTTAAACAAGCGAAAATAGGACTATAAGCGATATGGCGAAATTCAGTGTTGTGTAACCAAACTAAGAAGATATAAACAATAAATTAATAGTGTACGAAATTAGACGCCCGTACAGAATTAGCCGCATCGACTCTAAATGATATTAAGCTTACCAACACAATGTCTGGGTGTAAATGATGTTAAGCCTACCAACACAATGTCTGGGTGTAAATGATGTTAAGCCTACCAACACAATGTCTGGGTGTAAATGATGTTAAGCTTACCAACACAGTGTCTGGGTGTAAATGATGTCAATAACATTCTGAGGAAGATCAAACTCATTTGGTCCAGTTTTCTTCACCAAGGAAAATCGTCCGTGAAAATGATTGTAGATTAACCTGAAAGTGGGGACAGCAAGTGTAAAACATTCCCATATGGTACAGAGGGCATATACAGATATATAAAACTGTTTATTATTTCAATTTTCAGATTACATCCGTTGAATGCTGTGGGATTTAGTTGCCTTAAAATGAAGCAAACACTTAATGCATTTGTTGCATGATTCCAAGATTAAAGTATCACAGCTTTAAATTCACGCGATTTGAGAATAAGTGTATAAGTAACTGTGTAAAATGAAACATGAACATTGAGGACCACATACATTATAAGAGGGGTAGATAGATACATTATCAGGTTGGAAGATAGAAATAAACATTATCAATCTAAAAGATACTGCACAAAAATATTGATCATGCTTGACTCCATTATTAAAATATAAGTAAACTGACCTGCGTGGATACTGCACAAAGATAATGATGCATGTCTCCACTATGAGATCCAGCAAGACCAGCTTGTAGATCTGCTGTCCAACATAGGTCTCCCAACACTGCAAACAAAGTCTTTTAAGATAATAAAAAAGCAATGTAAATCATCCTTGCATCAAGTTCATTACCTTGGAGAAGGAACCACATCAAAAAAGCATTCTACAATGTCCTCAGTTTTCTGAAACCTTCTTCTAAACACTGGTCATTATAGTTGAATTCCATCCAAATGTCTTAAATATCATTGTTACTTGATTTCAGTGATAAGTGAAAAAAAAAGATTACCTCAAAAGTATTAGCTTTTAATTCATGAAATACCAGTCCAAAGCAATTCATTCTAATAGTTTTGAAAGTTCTACCTGTACATCTTGCCTAATGTGAATTCCTAAATTTATCCCTAAACTTCATGAACCAATAAGTGTATGTAATACATGTTGATGCTATTGGATCTAAGAATAAATTTCAGAAAGCTCCACCTTGATGCTGCCTTTCTCATCGCGGGATGTTTTATTCCAGAGTTTGTTGCCACAAGATCCTGACACTTCTTTAGTGTTGGTGATGAGAAGCCTGTACAGAGATATGATCAGCACAACGAGGGATGCCAGCCGTAAAAGAATGGATCTGCAGAAAACAAAAAATGTTTGTTAGCATTCCGTCCTCCAGCTAAAAACTGTCATATGTGAAATTGTCTGGCCTAAACTGGGGGTCTCTATGTCTGATCAGAACACTTAGATCATGACTACATGTCTTACCTGAACAGTGTGAGCCTGAGTGCAAAATTGGGTGAGTAGTCCTCAAGAAAGACAAGTTTCTGGAAGGCAATTGGGATGGCGAAGTTGAGCACAGTGATGGTAAGGTAAGGCAAGTATTGGACAATCAACAGCACGATCTCACTGAGGTCTCGCTCTTGAAGCTAAACACAAACAGTAGCACCAGATTACATGATATTCGTGAAGGCTGTATAATTAAATACTCATAAGTATATTATCCATATCATTGACTTCAAAGTCCATTATCCATACCCTATACTTAGAACTCCATTATCCATATTATAAACATACACTTAGAACTTTGGTATGCAAATAATATACATAGAACTCCATTATCCATACCATACACATAGTTGAAGTCCATTATCCATACACTGTACATAAAAGTTGATTATGCAAACCATAGACTCAGAATTCCTTTATCCATTACATATACTTAGAAGTCCATTATCTATACCATACACTTCGAAGTCCTTTATCTAGACTATATACTTAGAAGTCCATTATAAATACCATATACTCTGAGGTCCAGTATCCATACCAAAGACTTAAAAGTACCTTATCTGCACTATAGACTTAGAAGTTAATTATCTGTACTATAGACTTAGAAGTTAATTACCCATACAATATACTTAGAAGTTGATTATCCATAACCTTGATTTAAAAGTCCATTATCTTTACCATAGACTAAGAAGTCAATTATCAGTACCATAGACACCAGTTATGAACTAAATCTTATTAAAGATGATTAATATCCTACACTGCACTTTAACACACATGTTGTATGTCCTACCAGTTCATTAGAGCAGCAAACAGTAAATGACAAAACAGAAACAAATTTTCATCAACTTAACAAATGTAGCTTATAATGTTCAAATTTTCTGGCATCTGAAAATTTCATCAAATCTAAAGATTTAAATTATTAACATTTACCAGTAATTGACTTCAAAAGATAAAAACAAAATCACCATAGTTTATACCTCAAGCAGTTTGTCTGTTGTGAAGTAGACAAGAAAGAAGGATGCACCAAGAAGAACCACAACAAAGCAGTTGACAAGGATACGTATAAACGTGATGGTGGCTGTGTCATTGGCATCGCGATTCTCTCTGCGCCGATTCTGTATCTCCTCGTCGAGGCATGACTGAAGCACAGGACAGAGCTCTATATTTAACATTGAACTCATTCTTCTGCAGTAACAAATCATGACTAGAGCTTGTCACAGAAACGACAAATACCCCCTGATGGCCATTGTTCACCCCAGGAGCACTATTTGCAAAAAGTTTGTCCTGGTCGAGTACTGGACCTAAAGCCAAAGAGGATCAATAACCAAAGAATTTGAATAATTGATTACAATATTTTCAATCTTGTCAAATGAGTAAACAATTTGTGCACACTACCATTTCTTGGAGTGCTGTCAATTTTCAATTGATTCTAACGAGTAATTATAAAAAGACAGCAGTTACTAGCTTTTGTTTATGAGTGTCATGTCATACTTTGATGAGAGATTTCCTTTAAACAGTCCCCATGCCTCACAATTGAAAATATGGAAGGCCTGTTAGCATATTTTGGTAATCAATAAAATCAATATCACATAAAAACTCTGCATAATCATAAGTTATGTATAATTTAAATATTGTTTTCAGATATTATGCGTTTAAATTAAAATAAACATCCATTGAAATTAAAATCAAAATACTTTTAAATTAATTAAAAGATCGTGACTGATTTTTTTTTTACAAAATTCTGTTTGTCTGAAACTTTTTCAAGGCTGAATATAGTCCAGTCAATCTACACTTTGACCTCAAACTAATTGCAACAGAATTTCTGAGTGCGTAAATATGTTGATTAAAGCATTATATTAATCATATAAAAAGTCTAGAAAAATCCATGCGGGGGAAAGTTGTAAAATTTATAATTTTATTTTAATAATTTTAAAAGATAATTTGTGAACCGCCTCGACTACCATAGATCTACACACAAATAGCATCGTCTGCATTTGATCAATACGCCGTGGGTTTCGATAATTTATTAAAAGCCGAAAAATTGTATATAATGGACGTATTCAAATGAGAAAGGTAAGTCAATCAATATATTATATTAAATAATTTATAGTTTAGCGCATACAGGTTTTTACAGTGCAGAATGTCCGTAAATGAAAAATGTAATGTGTTTTCGAGTTTTCACATTGATGACAATCTATAAAACAATAATAAAAAGAATGTATCGTTTCAAAAAAGAAGCTCCAATCATTCCTTTTGTGTTTTGTGTCATATTTCTTCTTCACGTGTAATTATAGTTTTCATTGATAAAGCTATTTTCCTCTATTGAAAAATCGATTTATAGCGGTGGCCAGAAACAAAAAACTACGGAAGCCTATTCATGCCATAAAATCTTTTGTTATTTAACTTTCGCTAGAACAAAATTGACAAAACTGGCTCTAAGTTATTACATGTATAAATAAAAGTTTGAGGGTTTTTGTATTTAATGTATACACATTTTTGTCTCATTTCAGAATGTCCAGTTACAAAGAACTGTGAATAATTTGCAACATCTGTATAGACGATGCTAAAAAGCAGCAAAGCTTACAGAGAAATGAAGCAGTTCGATAAACGGAGTAAGAAAAAACAAAGTAATACCATATTTGATAGTGCCGGTCAGTTCGTTCATGTGGAATGTAGAAAATAGTATTGTAATCTAAATAAAATTTTCCAGGATAAATAACAGAAGAACCAACAATCTGAATGTAGGGCATCAGGATCCAAACTACATTCATTTAATTTTTAAAGACCACTGCTTGTTTTGTTAAGCCGGCAAAATGTATTAAGAAAAAAAGCGGCCATGCTGTATTGGCTGTTCGGACTCTGGACTTTCAGATGACATTTCAAG
This sequence comes from Dreissena polymorpha, assembly GCF_020536995.1. Classification (NCBI taxonomy): domain Eukaryota; kingdom Metazoa; phylum Mollusca; class Bivalvia; order Myida; family Dreissenidae; genus Dreissena; species Dreissena polymorpha. The sequence goes on along the minus strand of NC_068356.1, from coordinate 107,070,581 downwards.
ACATCTGTGAAACAAACAAAGATGATTTGGCTGCTGCCTTTCGTTCGAGTTTGGAAATTATATCCGACTTGCCAGCAGCAGCTGCAGATACCGTGTACCGTCAAATGTGTAATATAAATTTCAGAACCAATAAGGCAATTCCTGTCTACTTCCAACAAGAACACCTAAAAAAAAAGCAAGACATCCTCAGGAAGACCAAGAGACGCTGAAACAGGACACGCATGAAAACAGTTGACTTTTTAAATGGAAATAGGGATAAACAAATAACTATTTATGACTTTACAGACAAAATGAAGAAAAGGTGTGGTGATATAGCTTATAGAGCTCAATACAATGAACATAGTTTGTACTAATATTTTGATGAATCTGTGATTTCAACTAAGATAAATGGCAAACAAAACATCGTAAAATACTGCAGCATTAATACTTCGTGATTTGTATTGTGCAAAGAGATATAACGATCCTTTTAAAGAAAAAAAGAAACTTTTGAAAGCAGCAGCAAAGCTTTTCAGTAATGATGTAAAGACTGCTTATACAGACAAAACTATTTTGTGTATCCAAATCCAGACGTGATTTAATCCATGGTATGAATACACAATTTATATCACATGAATACACAATTTATATCACAAAGAATTGTGCAATTTTTACAAGATTTATTTAGCGCAAAGGATTGTTATATAAAAGTATGTTCAATAGGACAAGCTATCATGCAGGCAGCCCGTCAAAGGTCAGTTCTTTGCCCTTTGCATTTAGGACTAAGTGTTCAGTTGCTCTATCTCTATGCTTCAAAGTATCTACCGGTAATTGATATTTTGTGTGTGCTTCTTTTTTTCTTACTCAGAAGTTTGAAGCAAGTGCTGCAAATACTAATAACACAGAAATAAACAGTTTCCTAACGGACATGTATATACAGTATGTAGCAGACAATGTATATCATAGTTTTAGAACACTTGATGGGCATAATAATACCTTTCATGGTATGGGTCTGTAGAATGCGTTACCCTGAGGAAACTTTGGTTATACACCTATCAAACAGATCGCAGTCTCAGCTGAGGAACCTATTGCTGCCGGAAAATTGATGTTTATTTTTACAGACAGCCAGAAGGTCAAAAACCACCTGTTACATTCGCAGATTTGACAATATTAAAGGTGACTGACACTGGTTCTAAGATTACCGGTACTTGGCCGCTGTTAGTAGCAGGTTTAATGCAAATGGTGAGAAAGGGAGATTTTCCTGAAAAAATTTCTGGTGTATTTTTACTAATGATAGACATGGACCCAGGTGATATGTTATGTATTTACACTACATTGTCCTTTGTCAGCAAGCATGCATGCGAGAATGAACAACCTGCTGTCGTTACCTTTGATCAGCAATTGAATTGTATAGCAGTCCAACTAATATGCAATGAAAACGACACAAGTCTCCACAAAGGTATTCTCGTGTGATTTTATTTTTTGTATTATGACTGACCTTGGTTGTATTGGTCATCTTATGTCAGGCTCAGATTGAAATCAGTTATTGGAGACAGTATTCTGCTTGTAATGAACTTGTTGATTTGTACGAGAAGATTGTTTCTGGTCAAATTGGCTTTAATCCGTCTACAGCAATAGGTTTTTAAATGAAATGTACACATCCTTCCAAAAATATAAGCTAGCAATTTTTCAAAAAAGCCAACAGCTGCACTTTGGCTACAATATTTTGAAATGGTAAACCTTTTTAAGAACAAACATTAAGCACCGCAGATGTAGGAGTGGATTCGTAGGGAATCAATTACACTTGACCCAGCATATTTGGGTTGGGCAAAAGTACAGGACAATCTCGTACCTATAAAAACCAATATCCAGGTTGCTCCTGAAAACTTTTCAACATAATCTGGTGTGAATGTAAGCAGACTTGTGACTGATGGTTGATCAGATATTTTTGTTTACACTTTTGTGCTGTGTTCTTGTAAGTAATGTATTATGTGCATGTTGCAATGTGTTCGTGTAAATATATTATTTTTGGTCATTTAATAATATATTATTTTTGGTCATTTAATATTTAGAGTTGTACACTATAAAATAGTATGATACCTTTCAAATGGATAATACATCCAGGAATGTAACAATATTCCAAGTTAGACTGCATTAACTGCACTGACTTGTAAATTAAACAGACTGAGGTTTTATTTTGGATATTTGGGTATCTCATTTCTATCCACCCCAAATAAGGTAAACTTGAAAACGAATGATCTTAAATTACAAAGTCTTGTTTTTATTACATTTTTTACAAATATTTTTGTCACTGGATTTATCTTATACGTCCCTGAAAACAATAATGACTTAAAGCAGAAAATCAAAGTATTGTTATAAAATGAGCAATTACTTATAATAAGTACTTAATCATTTTTGTAACAATGTTTTCGGGTGCTATATGGACAGTAGACTTAAGTTCAGTCCCACAAAAGGCAGATATTTGCTTTTTTAAATTAAATAAATCGTCTTCCAAAATTTGCAGCAGGTAATTATGAGTTAAAGCAATGATTTTATATGTATTTATACAAGTGTTCAGCGGTCGGAGACATATGCCTCCCCCAAACGTGGCCTTGACCGGTACCTTGACCTTTGACCTAGTGACCTGAAAATCAATAGGGGTCATCTGCCAATCATGATCAATGTACCTATGAAGTTTCATGATCCTAGGCCTAAGCGTTCTAGAGTTATCATCTGGAAGCCATTTGGTGGACGGACCGACAGACGGACCGACATATGCAAAACAATATAACCCCTTTTCTTCGTATGGGGGCATATTAAGCAAAATATAGTAATTGTCCACACCATAGAGATTCATTTGGAAAAATAAAACTTATTTCATAAACAAGAGGGCCAAGATAGCCCTAGTTCGCTAACCTGAGAGGAGTCGGTTCATTCAATCTTTACCAAATGTCAAACTTGACCTAGATATTGTCCAGACAAACATCCTGGTCAAGTTTCATCATTATTTCATCTGCAAGTCATGATCAATATACCTATGAACTTTCATGATCCTAGGCGTAAGCATTCTTGAGTTATCATCCAGAAACCATTTTTCTAAAATTAGTCACCGTGACCTTGACAGCCATTGTGTGAATACTTTATTTGGCATAAATAAATAAATAAATACTTGACCTTTGACCTAGTGACCTGATAATCAATAGGGGTCATCTGCGAGTCATGATCAATATACCTATGAAGTTTCATGAACCTAGGCATAAGTGTTCTTGAGTTATCATCCAGAAACCATTTACAAGTTCAGGTCACTGTGACCTTGATCTTTGACCTAGTGACCTGAAAATCAATAGGGGTCATCTGCGAGTCATGATCATTGTACCTATGAAGTTTCATGATCCTAGGCATAAGCGTTCTTGAGTTATCATCCAGAAACTATTTAACTATTTCAGGTCACCGTGACCTTGAACTTTGACCTAGTGACCTGAAAGTCAATAGGGGTAATCTTCAAGTAATGATCAATGTACCTATGAAGTTTCATGATCCTAGGCCTAAGCGTTCTTGAGTTATCAACTGGAAACTATTTTACTATTTCGGGTCATCGTGACCTTGACCTTTGACCTAGTGACCTGAAAATCAATATGGGTTATCTACGAGTCATGTTCAATGTACCTATGAAGTTTCATGATCCTAGGCGTAAGCGTTCTTGAGTTATCATCCAGAAACCATTTTACTTTTTTTGGTCATCGTGACCTTGACCTTTGACCTAGTGACCTGAAAATCAATAGGGGTCATCTACGAGTTATGATCAATGTACCTATGAAGTTTCATGATCCTAGGCCTAAGCGTTCTTGAGTTATCATCCGGAAACCATTTTACTATTTCGGGTCATCGTGACCTTGACCTTTGACCTAGTGACCAGAAAATCAATAGGGGTTATCTGCGAGTCATGATCAATGTAGCTATGAAGTTTCATGATCCTAGGCATAAGCGTTCTTGAGTTAACATCCGGAAACCATTTTACTACCTGGGTCACCGTGATCTTGACCTTTGACCTAGTGACCTAAAAGTCAATAGGAGTCATCTGCGAGTCATGATCAATGTACCTAGTATGAAGTTTCATGATCCTTGGCATTAGCGCTCTTGAGTTATCATCCGGAAACCATCTGGTGGACAGACGGACCGACATATGTAAAACAATATACCCCCTCTTCTTCGAAAGGGGGGGGGGGGGCATAATGAGTAAACTGCCCCCCTCCCAGCAGCCATGTTATTCAACTGACCGGAACCATTTTTGAACTCAACTCTCGTATCAAGGAAACAAATGTTCTGAGCCAATTTCATGAAAATTGGGCCAAAAATGTTACTTCTACTGTGTTCACATGTTTTCACTATACATGTACATTTTTGTATACATATAGAGAAAAATGCCCCCCCCCCCCCCACACACACACCAGAGGCCATGTTTTTTCACCAATCCCGACCATTTTCAAACTCGTCCTAGATATCAATAAAACCAATATTTTGACCAACTTTCATGATGATTGGGCAAAAATTGTGACTTCTAGAGTGTTTACAAGGTTTCTCTATAGCCAAATAGGGAAAACTGCCACTATATACATATAGAGAAAATGCCCCGCCCACTGGCGGCCATGTTTTTTCACCGATCTCGACCATTTTCGAACTCGTCCGAAACATCAATTGAACCAATGTTTTGACCAACTTTCATGATGATTGGGCAAAAATTGTGACTTCTAGAGTGTTTACAAGGTTTCTCTATAGCCAAATTAGGAAAACTGCCCCGCCCACTGGCGGCCATGTTTTTCAACGGATCGGAACAACTTTTGAACTCAACCAAGATATCATTAAGAAAAACATTTTGACAAAGTTACATAAAGATTGGGCATGAAATGTGACTTATACAGTGTTTATAAGGTTTTTCTTTTTTTGACCTAGTGACCTAGTTTTGGACCCGGCACAACCCAGTTTCGAACTCGGCCGAGATTTCATTGGGACAAAGCTTCTGACCAAGTTTCATGAAGATGGGACAAGAATTGTGGCCTCTAGAGTGTTTACGAGCAAATGTTAACGGACGGATGGACATACAACGGACAAAGACCGGTCACAAAAGCTCACCTGAGCAATCAGGTGAGCTAAAAAAGACATTTCTGTTTACGTTCAACAGGCATTGTCTAATTTGTAGATACTGAAATACCCCACCCACTTTTTAACTATTGTTTGGCCAATAACTAATAATTTGACATTTATAAGTTTGCTTAATAAAATAAAAAATGCATAATTATTGTTTAGTTTATTAATTCAAAACATAGGACACCTACAATTTCAGATTTGAAAACAAACAAGAGCGCCGCATGACGGAGCAATATACGCCCGATTCGTGTGCCATTGGAGATGATACACTGATGATTGATGTATTTGTTTTGGAAATAAGCAAAAAAAACAACAACAACTTATATAACTGATATATTCATATATATGCATTGATATCAATAAGTGTACACTTAGTCTCATTTGTTCTCTAAAACACAATATTTAAATCATAATTGTTTAGACCTACATAGGTATAGAATGGCAGTATTTCCTGTACTGATATTACTTATCTTGAAACTACTGACCAAGTTTGGTAAAGATCGGATGAATACAATTTGAATAAGAGTCCGGACAAAGTGGCGCTGTTGAAAATGGACTAATTGACCCTATGACCTAGTTTTTTACCTGGCATGACCCATATTCGAACTTGGCCTAGATATCAACTAGATGCAACTACTGACCAAGTTTGGTGAAGATAAGATTTATACAATTTGAATTAGAGTCCGGACAAAGTAAAATGCACTAATTGACCCTTTGACCTAGTTTTTGACCCAGCATGACCCATATTCGGACTTGACCTAGATATCAACTAGATGCAACTACTGACCAAGTTTGGTGAAGATCGGATGAATACAATTTGAATTAGAGTCCGGACAAAGTGGCGCCGTTGAAAATGCACTAATTGACCCTATGACCTAGTTTTTGACCCGGCATGACCCATATTCGAACTTGGCCTATATATCAACTAGATGCAACTGCTGACCAAGTTTGGTGAAGATCGGATGAATACAATTTGAAATAGAGTCCGGACAAAGTGGCCCCTTTGAAAATGCACTTATTGACCCTATGACCTAGTTTTTGACCCGGCATGACCCATATTCGAACTTGGCCTAGATATCAACTAGATGCAACTGCTGACCAAGTTTGGTGAAGATCGGATGAATACAATTTGAATTAGAGTCCGGACAAAGTGATGCCTTCCGCCCGCCGCCCGCCGCCCGCCCGCCGCCCGCCCGCCCGCCAAGGGGTTTCACATAATACGTCCCGTATTTTATACGGGCGTATAAAAAACAGACCAAGCACAATCATCAACTATGTGATTGAGTATATTTTTTTTTTATTTTCTCCTGTACAGACACTAACTACAACTGATTTTTTGTTAGTTTTCCCCTCATTAAATTCTTCTAGACTTTTGATATGTTTAAGAGTGAGGGTTGATGTATCAAAATCAGTCATCATACTTTCTGTTGCAATTTGTTTGAGGTTAAGCCTATTTTGGGGCTAGATTGATTGGACTAATACACCAGTTATCTAGACAAGAAAATTTGCCTTTGTTTAATGGCCATCTATAGCAATTACTTTGTTATTTGGTGCAAACATGTTGGAACTGATTTAAAGCTCAAATATATGTCATAACATCTGTAAAGTTAATTAAATCGAAATAAGAAACTCTTACCTAGAATAATATGTAGTTTTATTTAATTTAAAAGCTTCTCAACAATATCAAATATATGTATGTGGTATGATTCTTTGAGGATTTGCCATTGACCATTAAAGAATAACAATACAGCATTACATACCGAATACTTAACTTTGGGCTTTGTAAATGGTATGAAAGGTATTGTTAAGTTTATGCTAATTAAGTCAAAAGAAATTCTTTGACCAGTTGTTGTGAACAGTCTTGACGTTTGTATCATGATTAAATGAAACCTAGTAGACAGCCACTGTACAATGTTATATACCAAATAAAACATGTCTGGATTTGATGGTTTTAGTCATTTAATTGTTTAAGTAATTATGTCTAAAGAAATTATAACTACATTATTGAAATAGTAAGTTGAAAAAAGGGAATAAGTTTTGTAGTTGTTAATGAATGATGATCAAAATTGCACATGCAAAAATTGATATCGTAAGGAAAAAAGCATTATCAAGTTTAAATGCTATGCATCGAAAGGGGTAAGAGCATTACCAAGTTTGAATGCTATGCATCGAAAGGGGTAAGAGCACTACCAAGTTTGAATGCTATGCATCGAAAGGGGTAAGAGCACTACCAAGTTTGAATGCTATGCATCGAAAGGGGTAAGAGCACTACCAAGTTTGAATGCTATGCCCTGAAAGGAGTACGAGCACTACCAAGTTTGAATGCTATGCCTTGAAAGGGGTACAAGCACTACCAAGTTTGAATGCTATGCATTGAAAGGGGTATACGCACTACCAAGTTTTAATGCTATGCGCTGAAAAGGGTACGAGCAATACTCCGCAAAATAAACAATCCTAAAAGTAGGTCTGATTGAAGCTTAGTCAAATGTTATTGTCATTACAATGCAAAAAGTATTTGTCCATCATGTTAGATCAAATAACAAGAGCACCGCATAACGGGTGCCAACACTCTGCTGCGGGTGCAGTTTTTAATAAATGAAAGCTTGTCAGAATTTCTTTTTTTTAAGAGGTCACAGTGACCTTGACCTTTGACCTAGTGACCCCAAAATGGGTGTGGCGTGTATAACTCATCAAGGTGCATCTACATATGAAGTTTCAAAGTTGTAGGTTGAAGCACTTTGATTTTAGAGCCAATGTTCAAAAGTTTAACAAAATGTAAAGGTTTTAGCATGACGCCGGAAGACGAGCTGGCTATGACAATATCTCGGGTTTTCTCAGAAAACAGCCGAGCTAACAATCAAAACCATTCTTAAAATATTAATTGGCTGATAAACATATCAATTGTAATGTTCAAGTATGCTTTTGTGGTAATATATATAATCTACCTCATATACAAAACACAGTTCTGATAGTGTAACTTACCTTATACTCAAAGTAGAGGTTTGCCTGTTTGATTTTGGCTGCAGTTTTATTGGTGATTGCGTAGTCCCAGCCTGCAAACACCCTGTTGGTGTAGGCAGCCACGGCACTCTCCCTGCCGAACGTGGCCTTCACAGAGTGGGCAGAGCTGACAGTGACAATAAACAACCTTCAGGCATCTAACCATGCATGAAAAAGGCTGGTCATTGAGACAATTAAGGCAGGACATTATTGTTTGACAGACATGTCTTGTGAAAACTTTCAAACACTTCTTAACAAAAGGAGCATGATGGCCAAAAAGCGCTCACCTCAGATCAAGGTACACCAATTGTCACAGACTAAGTTTTTGACACGTCAATGTTTGGTCAAGATTGAGTCAAGGAATACATGTATATATAATATAAACTGGTGAGCTAGTGACCTTGTCTGTGGACACACAAAACTCAGATTTGAACTTAGCCTAGATTTGATCAAGATAAATTGCTGACCACTTTCATCAAGCTTGAGCCAATTTATGTTGCCTCTAAAGTGGTTACAAACTTAGTTGAAAAACAAGACAGACAGACTAAACTTAAATAGCGTGCTTATTACTAGGGATGGCAACGGTTATTCGGTTAACCGGTTATCCGTTTCTTAAGGAGGTTAATCGGTTACAATATTAATATTCGTATACTCTTCAGGAAACACAATATTGGTTGAACGCAATAAATGCTCAAATCGTTAATTTTGTTTTACTTCATTTCACTGTATTAGCTAATCCGCTTATGTTATCGCAAATTATCGGCAATTACCACCCCGTGATGCCCTATGCGGATCAAAAGCGATTAGAGTTGTAAACTATCGGGGTGCAGCTGATTAATAAACAGGTTTTATTGTGCTATTGTGTTGACTACCATTGCTTGATAAAATCAATAAAGCTAGACACTGTGATTACACCCGATCACTGTTGTTTTAACAACTATTGCAAATTTAAACACCCTAATAAAGACATTGAGTATAAACAGGCCTTAACAACAGAGGTTAGGAAACCACAATGTCTATTGCAAAATATATTTACGCTAATTGACAATTGTTATTAATCAGCAAACTGTTAATGCACTGGTGGTTACAAGGTAGAAATCCGTCTTTTTTGCGCTTTAAAACTTAAAAATAATCGAGTTTGTCGAAATGGACGTCTACGTCTAGAAATCCTACTTTTCGGTTTAAAAGCAGTACCGTTTGAAAAATAATAAATTACTTCCTAATACGCTATAGATTTAATTTTATCTATGCCAATTAGAATATATCTGGTGGTTACAAGGTATAAATCCGTCTAGTTTGGGCTTTAAAACTTAAAACTAATTGCGTTTGTCGAAATATACGTATACGTATAGAAATCCTACTTTCGGTTTTAAAATCTATAAATAATGATAAATTACTTGCTAACTAGGCTATAGATTTAATGACAATTTTGCACACTTTCAAATTGCATCTATATGTATTGATTAACATGTATTTCATTTCAAGATGTGTGGCTTTAAAGGATAATGAGTGTTAATAAAACACAACATAATTCGAATTCTGCACTAGCTTTCATTGGTCAAGGTGCAGAACAATAATTATGTGTCAATGACATGAAGGTAATATTACAACAGAGAAACATCACAGTTCACCGACAAGCATGTTAACAATGTCGGAAATGACTTTCAGAAATGACTAAGTATTGGATTGCAAATGTATATTCCCAATTTACAGGATCATCACAATTTGTAAAGATACAGTATTTAATTGATAACATGGTTTCAGTAATTAGGTTACCAGACAATCAACAAGACAGAGTATATTTGCATATACATGTAATTGTTTATAAACGTATACGTTTTTCGGAAGTTTTTTTTATATTTATGTATCAATAAGACAGTCGGTTAACCGGTTAACCGCTCGAATATTGAAACAGGTTAACCGGTTACGGATTTGCTTAGGTTTGCCATCCCTACTTATTACCTTTATCTCTCTATTCATAAACCAAGTTTTATCAAGCTTGATTACATACTTTTTGAGTTTTTGCAGGACCAAGATTTGGACAGACAGACGGCAACATAAACACACAGATACACCTGGATAATCCTACAAACTGCTCGGGTACCACAAAAGCAACCAACCTAACCCCCCCCCCCCCCCCCCCAAGCAGGCTTATATCAGCCCCAGAGGCATGTTTTGAACAAACATGGGAGAGGACCACAACATGATGTTAAATAACAAATACCAAGACTTCCGGTGGTTTCAGAGATTTTTATAGTTAACACCAAAAACAAAGTCAAAAACAGGTCAAACTAACAGCAGGGCCAATTTTTACAATTTGGTAGATTTTAACAAACCTCGAACACGTACGCTATAAGATGCTACATACCAATTATTAAAAATTTCAGCCTTGGAGTTTAAGAAGAAATTTAGGTGTCCAATATTAAAATCTATTTGGATCAGTGGTTCTTTACAAATGCAGCAGACCAGAACTTAAAAGTTCCCTTAAGGATCATTGCCATAAAGTTTCATGAATATCTGTTCAGTTATTGAGGTTGAAATGTCGATTGAAGCAGATTGTTGACAAGACACGACACCAGACACCAGAGAGCCACCTACCGCAATAGCTAACCATAAGCTAACAAAGCCAACTTACCTGCGCACAATCAACAGGAGGCACACCAAGAATGAACTCCCAAATGTGAGCAAGTATGCCAGTCCCATATTGTAGACGTAGACATCCCCATCGTCCTGGGGTAGACTGCTGTTGTGATAATAACCATAAAACAACACTGTGCGCTCCATCCACCCCTGAAAATAGGCAAGAGTAATACAAATTACATTTACAGTCTACTGAAGGCCGGATCAATGAAGATTCAATTTAACATGAATGCCATTTACTTGAACTGTTATCTTATACTTATTAATCACAAATTAATTAATGTTTGATTAATACATGTAGCACATTAAATTCAGGTAGGATTTGTCCACGTTAAAATCATGGCCAGCTAGTTCTTGCATCTTAATACACACACAATCTACCCTAACATGGTTGAATATGTCATTTAAGATCAAAATATTAAAAGTAAAGAAAAAAGTTTATATCTATTTTATTATTTGCTTTTGTACTTTCACTTTCAGTTTCATTTCTTACGCATTCTGACACACACAAAAAATATCAAATTCAGACAATTTTTAAAATTAATCTTGAATAGTATTGCAGCAGGAAAGCAAACATTATTTTCAATAATCACAGATTGAAAACAAGAAACCGTCGGAGACGGGTGATGCTCCCCAAAGGTTTTTATTGTCACAATATTGCACTATATATTCAGATAAAAGGAAACGTCTTGAGGGGCATAACTTTGGACAAAATAATACCATGGATGGTTTAGCAACTTAAAAATTTCAAAGGGCCATAAGTCTGTGAAAAATCATCGGACCATAACTGGCTGATAATATGCACATCTCCTTTTGGTAGTAAAGCTTCCCATAAAGTTTCATTGAATTCCGGTCATTAGTTGCTGAGAAATAGCCCGGACAAGAATTGCACTATATGTACAGTTAAAGGAAAATTTCAAAGGGCCATAACTCTGAGAAAAATCATCCGACCAGAACTGGCTGATGATATGCACATCTCCTCTTGGTAGTGAAGCTTCCCATAAAGTTTAATTGAATTCCGGTCATTAATTGCTGAGAAATAGCCCATACAAAAATTGTGCACGGATGGACGCACGGACAGACGAAGCGGCGACTATATGCTCCCCCCAAAAATTTAGGGGAAACATAAAAAGGCACACTGACAATCACAATATCATCCATTTGCTCTTGACAGCTTTGCATCTTATAATTGTACTTTTTCCTCAATTATTGTACTACATTTGTAGCTGTACAAGTGAAAACATAATAATTTGACCATACAAAAATCTGATCCCTCTTTATAACAGATAATAAAACAAGAGCTTGTCACAGTAGTACCAAATCCCCGCCAAAATGTGTTTGCTTGTATGACAAAATTTGTATTAGAGAGTAGAATAATATTTGTAACAAGAGTTCCGCGGTCGGAGATGACCGCATTGAAGCCGGATTTTTGATTTAAATGACAGGAAAGTACCTTTCGTGTTTTTGTCAATGCAATACTTAAATTACTGAAATATTGTTCAAAGGTCAAAATGAAATGTAAGTACTTTTCAAGGCATGAGCAAACCTTGTGTTATGTTTTGAATGCATGCATATACATGAACAACAATAACATTTAAGGTCACAAATATGAACTTGAATTGACAATTAGGAAAGTTTGATCTCAATTTTTTTATTAGCAAATTAGTAACATATTGTTTGAAGTTTCCATCAATTTCATTATCAAATGTAAGTGACCTTGACCTTCAAATGAATGACCTTGAAATGTCCAGTGGTTACTTACTAGTTCTGGCCAACCTTCATGTCAAGTTTCAAGACTCTAGGTCCAAGCATACCAAAGTTATAACAACTTTAACATTTTTACATTCAAGGTCACAGTGACCTTGACCTTCAAATGAATGACCTTGAAATGTCCAGTGGTTACTTACTAGTTCTGGCCAACCTTCATGTCAAGTTTCAAGACTCTAGGTCCAAGCATACCAAAGTTATAACAACTTTAACATTTTTATATTGAAGGTCACAGTGACCTTCACCTTCAAATGAATGACCTTGAAATGACCAGTGGTCATCTGTTAATCCTGGCCAACCTTCATGTCAAGTTTGAAGACTCTAGGTCCAAGCATACCAAAGTTATACCATGAAATAAGAACTTTAACATTTTTACATTCAAGGTCACAGTGACCTTGACCTTCAAATGAATGACCTTGAAATGACCAGTGGTTACTAACTAGTTATGGCCAACCTTCTTGTCAAGTTTCAAGACTCTAGGTCCAAGCATACCAAAGTTATAACAACTTTAACATTTTTTATATTGAAGGTCACAGTGACCTTGACCTTCAAATGAATGACCTTGAAATGACCAGTGGTCATCTGTTAATCCTGGCCAACCTTCATGTCAAGTTTGAAGACTCTAGGTCCAAGCATACCAAAGTTATACCATGAAATAAGAACTTTAACATTTTTACATTCAAGGTCACAGTGACCTTGACCTTCAAATGAATGACCTTGAAATGACCAGTGGTTACTAACTAGTTATGGCCAACCTTCTTGTCAAGTTTCAAGACTCTAGGTCCAAGCATACCAAAGTTATAACAACTTTAACATTTTTTATATTGAAGGTCACAGTGACCTTGACCTTCAAATGAATGACCTTGAAATGACCAGTGGTCATCTGTTAATCCTGGCCAACCTTCATGTCAAGTTTGAAGACTCTAGGTCCAAGCATACCAAAGTTATACCATGAAATAAGAACTTTAACATTTTTACATTCAAGGTCACAGTGACCTTGACCTTCAAATGAATGACCTTGAAATGACCAGTGGTTACTAACTAGTTATGGCCAACCTTCTTGTCAAGTTTCAAGACTCTAGGTCCAAGCATACCAAAGTTATAACAACTTTAACATTTTTTATATTGAAGGTCACAGTGACCTTGACCTTCAAATGAATGACCTTGAAATGACCAGTGGTCATCTGTTAATCCTGGCCAACCTTCATGTCAAGTTTGAAGACTCTAGGTCCAAGCATACCAAAGTTATACCATGAAATAAGAACTTTAACATTTTCGAGCACGCCGCCCGCCCGCCACCCCGCCACCCCGCCCGCCCGCCCGCCCGCCCGCCCCGCCCGACAACATCAATCTATAAGCCGAGATTTTTTCGAAAAAAATCCGGCTAAAAACAAATAAAGGGAGATAATTCATTATGCTCCGGACAAAAACTAACTTTAAAATTAAATAAAGGGATATGGTTCAAACAATCAGGTAGATATAGTTATGGTTCTTAGTCACTGCACTTCTCCTACTTGCCATCTGTTTAAGTTTGAAGTTTCAAGTAAATCCCTTCAGTAGATTTAGAGTTATGCTCCGGACAAAAATTTACTTTAAAATTATATAAAAGGGGAGATAATTAAAAAACTAATGTAGATAGAGTTATGGTTCTTGGTCACTGCACTTCTCCTAGTTGCCATATGTTTATATTTCAAGTTTCAAGTAAATCCCTTTAGTAGATTTACAGTTATGCTCCAGACAAAATTTACTTTAAAGTTATATAAAAGGGGAGATAATTAAAAAATTAAGGTAGATAGAGTAATGGTTCTTAGTCACTGCACTTTTCCTACTTGCCATCTGTTTATATTTCAAGTTTCAAGTAAATCCCTTCAGAAGATTTAGAGTTATGCTCCGGACAAAAATTTACTTTAAAATTATATAAAAGGGGAGATAATTCAAAAACTAAGGTCGATAGAGTTATGGTTCTTGGTCACTGCACTTCTCCTAGTTGCCATCTGTTCATATTTCAAGTTTCAAGTAAATCCCTTCAGTAGATTTAGAGTTATGCTCCGGACAAAAATTTACTTTAAAATTATATAAAAGGGGAGATATTTCAAAAACTAAGGTAGATAGAGTTGTGGTTCTTGGTCACTGCACTTCTCCTAGTTGCCATCTGTTTATATTTCAAGTTTCAAGTAAATCCCTTCAGTAGATTTAGAGTTTATAAAGCGTGTGTCATAGCGCAGGGGTCGAGTTTTGTGTGCACTTTTTGACGATGCGAACAGCATCGTCCAAGGTTTAATACCATCCTAAAAAATTTCACAATGGCGGCCTATGTAAAAGACCGAGCCAGTCCGATTGAGATAACTCGATTTTTCAGTTACTTCCCTTTTGCATACGCCACTGCGTAGGAGCATTGATAACATTCTCCTAGCAGAGTTGTCATTCGTGTTTCAACATTCAACAATGGCCGCCTTAATGAGTCTCGATTCAAAACTTTCTTACTGCATACATTGGCTTGTTTCGCTATTTAGAAGCTGTCATTTAGGATATATGAATTATTTATTCACTAAATCTCCGCTTATGACAACAATAGTTGGGATTCGAAGGATATATACTCGATGTGAATGAAGGACTTTCTGGATCGTAACAGCTTGACACGGCAAAACTGGCATACTGATTACTGGTATTTTTAAGTTATCAATATAAGTCACATTGTGCTTTATAAGTTGTATTCGAGCATTTTGCGACTTATTGAATGACTATGATACCCGATATCAACATTTCATCGGGGATTTGCAGATAACCAAGCTGTCCTGAGATTCAACATTGATTTCAAACTCTTTACTGGTTAGTACTCTTTCTTAGTGTTAGTACTTTTTATCATTTTAAAGTTAAATGAACTGTGTCACAGTAAAAGAGACATTAAGGCGATTGTGGCCAGTTTGGATCTAGATCAGCCAGCAGTCGCTTGAAAGCTGTTTGCTTAAAAGCGTTTTTCTGACAATAACAAATAATTTAATTGGATACTGATTTGACTGCGCTTTTCCTGTGACCTGGCTCAAATAACAGAATTGTCATTAATCAAATTATTTATTTCGAACATTAATCAATTGTTTTTCTTGTCCCTCGGGATCGATGACTTCAGCACTTTCCTGTTGAGAATTGAATACTGCTAATTAAGGCGATGCTAGGGGGCGTGAGAGATGTTGCACCTTCCAGTATCGCTCAATTGTTCATTGTCGGCTCAGGTACTACGTACATGTACCCCGGGTACTCTTAAGTTTACTTACATGTATCCCGGGTACGGTAAAAATACTAAAATGTACCCGGGAAATTTAACCTTAAATCAGTCATTGTCGACTATTTTTTTGTAATAATTATATATACACATTTATGTCAATTTTCTGTAGAATGGCCTCTATATTATCGGAACACATACTCAAAAAGCATGTTTGATGCAGTGTTTTTTGTAGAGAAGTGTGTTTAAAATAATCGGTTGCGCGTTTTACGACATCGGATTTTTGGCGCGAATACAACTCGGGTACAGTCCAATATGGACCGAGTACAATTACGTTTATTTACGGCATCTGGGGTACATGTAAGTATACTTAATGTAACCAGGGTACATGTAAGTATACTTAAGAGTACCCGGGGTACATGTAAGTAGTACCAGAGCCGACAATGACCAATCAAGCTCCATTATCCCTCATGAACCGACTCAAAAAACCGAGTCGGCAATATTTGACTTAATTTTTGGTTTGGTTGCTCTCGAGGGATCGAAAATTTCAGAATCTTCCTAAAAGCCCTACGGGTTTGATCCCCAGAAGCGACATTGAAAACTAGCATACTTTGTTATCTAAAAGGTTGCTAAACCTGATATACAATGATTATGTGAATTTTCTCTCACATGATGTTCATCAGTCATATAATATAAAAACTTACAGCAGTAGCAAACAACTGGACAATAATTAATGAACGCATCTTTCATTTGTCTTTGACACTTTGATTTTGACATGGCCTAGATTTAAATATGTGACTGGACTTTACCAGCACTCTTGTAACAGAGCTAAAGTTTAAATGTACCATTGAAGATCGCCTAAATCCAGATTTGCTATTATAGACGTGTGGAAAGTTTTAAGGGTGTGACAAGTAACCAAAAATTGGTCATTACCCAGAGGCCACAACTGATCTATGACTGTATTAAAACAAGAAAAATCAGTGCCTGATTTAGATTTCCTTAGATAGTTCAATAAAAACTAATTTCATAAGCCTGGTAACAGTTTAACAGTAATGCTACCCATGTGTCACACCAGGGCCTTGAATTTGAAATCTAGGACATGCATGGTCATTCTTCATGAAATCAGGACACAAAATTGTATTTTAAGCAGGGTTGGCACCAATCGACCGCCCCCGGTTTTAACCGGCGGTTTTTACCGATTAAAACCGCCACGGTCAATACTCCCGAAGTGGTCATTACTGGTCAATACTGGTCGATTGAACTTTACCCCCAATTTTAATTTATATTCCATGCCTAATTAAACAATATTGATAATATAAATTAAACAGACATGTTGCCAATAATGTCTTAAGCTATTAATACCCACTTTTTTATACCTGTTCATGCAATTTGTAGGCCAATCTCTCAAAATTTTGCAAATAAGTCAAAGTTGGTCAATTCGATTTTTCTGGTTGATTGAACTTTTTTTCAATTCTAATGAATAATGATGCTCAGATAATTCTGTGCTTGATTCAACAAGAACCTGTAAATTACTGTGTATGCGTTGTTCCTCATACCCCACTGTCCCCACAGTCTTCTAACAGTCTTCTCACCTATACAGGTTGGGGCAACCTAAACTGATAATAGGGCCTTAAATGGCACCTTTTTGACACAATCCTTACTTGTCATGTATTCTTGCATTGATTTCTTTAAATACTTTTGAAACAAAATAGTGTAAAAAACTTTTTTTATTGATATAAGAATATAAAAACATAATAAGAAATAATTATTAAAAGAAAAAAATAATTGAAAAGAAGAGTAGACCCACAATTGGAAAACATTATTTGTTGGCAAAATCAAGAACTTTGATTGTTTATTCATTTGAATACCAATTGAACTTTTTAATATGAAAGGGATAAAACCCTCTTAATACAGAAAGGAAACAAGTTAGAAGTAACTATTAAATTAATAGCAAGTACAATGTAATCTTCTTTTGTGTGAGTGATATGAAATAGCCTAAGGGCAGATTTGCTTAATTGTCAATATCAGAGACATAACACTGCATGCATTTTATTACCAACTAAGAGGCCAGATTTATAAACCTAGAATACACAAGAGTTCTGTTTGTCCATCTGCTTATTAAATAGATATATCAATAGATAAGTGAAATGCTATGGTACCTACAATAGTAATAATACTTTAGTAACAGATGTGATACACTGAGATAAAGATATTGCCTTAGTCCTTATGTATTTGAGGCTGTTTCCATAAATAATAAAGAAGTAACTTTTTACAGCTTTAAAGATTTTTTTTACAATAAATAACTTAGAAAAAAGTTTATCAATTACAGAATAATTATTGATTTAATATAAAATGGCTCCTTTGTAATGTTTAAATGCTACAATTTTCAATCGACCAGTATTGACCAGTAAAGACCAGTAATGATCAGTATTGACCGTTTTTAACCAGGTATTGACCACCAGCCCGGTCAATACTCAATTGACCGGTCAATATGCCAACCCTGATTTTAAGTCCTTAATTGACCTGGCTATAGTTCTCAGATTATTATAAGCTCAATCAGTATATTTACATCTTTATTTATGATTTGTGTATTGTAAACATATACACAATCATGCAGTTACATGATAGCAATAAATAATATCAAAGCTACCAATACTATAAAGGTCATTGACAAAGCCTATGGTAAAAATGTGAACACATTGAGTGTAATCGCCCTCTCGTGCCAGCAAAAACAACACGTTGACAAGTTGTCATTTTTGACAGTTCTACTTTCACTTTCATTTTGTGACATCAAACTATTAACAATTATGTTGCTGAGAAAAATATCGCCATTGCTTTTTATGCTCCCGGTAGGGTGGCCTATATCAGTTGAACTGTCAGTCAGTCAGTCAGTGTGTCAGTCTGTCCGTCCGTCCGAAAACTTTAATGGCCATAACTTTTTTAATATTGAACATAGCAACTTGGTATTTGGCATACATGTGCATCTCATGGAGCTGCACATTTTCAGTTGTGAAAGGTGAAGATGAAGGTCATCCTTCAAGGTCAAATGTCAAATATAAAGCGTCTGTCTGTCTGTCCGAAAACTTTAACATTGGCCATAACTTTTTCAATATTGGCGTGCATGCGTATCTCATAGAGCTGCACATATTGATTGGTGAAAGGTCAAGGTCATTCTTCAAGGTCAAGGTCAAAGGTCAAATTTTGCAATATTGAAGATAGCAACTCCATATTCAGCATGCATGTGTATGTCATGGAGCTGCACATTTTGAGTGGTGAAAGGTCAAGGTCATCCTTCAAGGTCAAAGCTAAAATATATGGGTTCAAAGCAGGGGGCATTGTGTTTCACAAACACAGCTCTTGTTTAATATATTTTCTGCACATTTCTTCAAAAAAACTTACATCAATACACGATTTTCTTCGTTAATTCAATCATTCCTGACAGACTTGTGTACATATTTCGCTTACATTTTGACGTGCGTAGGTAGGACCGCATTACCGCTTCCGAAATGTGTATTCATACTATTGCCTTCGAGGAACTTATCTGATGTTTGACGGAAAGGGCCGAAAATGTGCGAGTGTGGGTCAAGTTCCCCACAGGTACTACTTTCCGTTCCCCCAATTTTTTTTCCGTACCTAAAATTTTTCGAACATTTTTTTTCGTACCCAATTTTTTTTTCGTACCCAATTTTTTTTTCGTACCCAATTCTTTTTTCATCCCCAATTTTTTGTTCGTTCCCAAAAAATTTTCAGTCCCAATTTTTTTTCCAAATATTTTTTCATACCCAAATTTGTTTTCATACCCAAATTTTTTTCTCAAAATTGTTGTACCAAATTTTTTTTTCGTACCAACAAACACAATTGTGGTGATTGTGGTGATGTAGATAAACTTAACTGGATGCTTTTATATCCATCCTCTCAAAAGCATCGTCACACCAGTACGGTCAGTACTTTGATTATCATCCTTTTCATAGAAATAACTTAGACAAAATAAAAACAACATGCTTTTTGGACCTTCTGAAAGCATAGAAAGTATGATGAAAATGGTAATGAGAACTTAATATAAAGAAAATTTGCAGTCACCATCATTTTAAAGGAATTTTTTTTCTAATATCAAATACTGTGAAACCATTATTATTCGTCCGACATTAATTTTCGCCTTTTTCGTCCTTCGACCGATGGACGAATTCAAGATCCTAACGAACAATCATGTCCCATATTTGAAACAAATAAGACTGAATTACAGTAGGCATGAGGCATTTAAATCCAGCGTAATCCACGCATATACACAGGGCTCGAAATTAACACTCGCACACTCGCAAAAAATGCGAGAAAAAGAGATTGCACGGTAAGTTATAAGCCACTAGCATTTTTTGCAAATAAAGAAATAGTGAAAAAAAAACGAGTTATATTGCTTAATGCGTTCGACGGCGTGAACGCTAAACCGTAGGTCAATTTTTTGAACGTCCGAATACCCATATGCGGAAGCGCGCACCTTGTTTGTTGACTGGTATACTTATAATACAGATACACAGATGGTATTGATACAAAGAACATGAAACAGTCGACTATTCACACTCAAGTTAAATCCGGTTTTGAAACAAAGGGGTGTTCATTATACAGTGTACTGACAACTGACATTTCCTGTAAAACGCGAATGCAATAAGGCTGTATCGATTGCGCCGACTTCGTTTAGGTATAATAGTGTTGATTAGCGCTAATTGTTAACAAATTTATTACCCATTGTGTGTATTGTGTTTTTCAGGGGTGTTGCAGATTATACAGCCTACACGCGGCGAATCCGGATTAAAGACAATACTATTAAACGCAATTAAAATATGACGATGTGTGATCAACACCTGACTGAAATATATTCTGCGCTTTGTTACAAATTAATAAAGAACATTTTGATTTGTGTTTGGTTGTTTGGTGTTAACTGCATATACTATTTTTGTACATATACATAAAAACCCGTACCTTTGTTTTTTTTATAACAAAAACATTTTTCTTCTCTAATTGGCGCCGATAAAGGTAAGATTGTTATCAGTTTGACCGTGATAGTAATGGAAAAAGACTAATTGGCAATTGGCTTCGTTGTTTAAAACACTCGTTAACGATTAT
This sequence comes from Dreissena polymorpha, assembly GCF_020536995.1. Lineage (NCBI taxonomy): Eukaryota > Metazoa > Mollusca > Bivalvia > Myida > Dreissenidae > Dreissena > Dreissena polymorpha. The sequence continues at coordinate 107,049,715 of NC_068356.1, read as the reverse complement.
TCAGTCCCACTTATCCGCTAATCATGACAAAGAACGTGTCAATGACATATAAGGGACAGTTACTATCACCTAAAATAACAGACTTGTTAATTGGCATATGCCAAACAAGGCCCACCTCCTGCAAGTGACTACCAAGTGTCACCTCTCTTTCCCCAGCACGATTTTTTCGCAACCGCGTATTACATGTATTACAAACAAATCGGACGTTTTTTTTTCAAAACCAGAAATGGACGAATTTAAGAGCGGACAAAATAGTCATTTTTATGAAAAGGGCGAAATTTTGTGCCGACGAAAATAAATGGTTTCACAGTAACTATCTCACCAAGAATATAAATTCATAATGAAAGTTCCTTGTACAAAACTTTTGATTTTTGACACCATATACAAATTCAAAATATATAATAATCTTCGTATCTTGTATATGGAGGAATAAAAGTATATAAACATTGCTGTTTATGCTTTACTTGTTACCCGAACAGTTCACGGGGTGTCAACAACGCTGACATAAACATAGGTATAGAGCACTAATGCGCTTTTAGGTGTAGCTGTTTTACTCAGTTTTCATCTTAGTGACTTTTACATAACGCCAACAGACACGCGTGGATATTTTCGAATATTTAATAAGCTGATTCGAGATACAAACTCTGAATTTTTGCTACATCACTGCGTATGTGCTCAATTCAAAAGATGTAGCACTGTTTAGTGTAAGGAATTCCGGACTACTCTCTGTACGCTCAAACGACACAAATTGTGGCCCTGTTACAATAACGCGTCACAATCCATCTCGCAGAATTTCACTTTCGCCTCAAAGATGAGAAAACAATCATTAGCGAAATAGTATAGTGTCACGATAAGAGAAAATCGTTTAATTATCATACCACAATGTTTGCCGTACTTGGCCAGCACGTCTGGAAATCATTCCTTAATGTGTGGATAGGCTGCCATTATTAACAAGTTTGCTATTTTAAATTCAATTTTGTATCAAAAAGCATTTTTCGTAAATGTGGCATTTTCAATTAGCAATGAGATTTGTAATGACCCTCGTCATGCGAAAATGGGTCTTATTCCATATGCGCCCATCATATAAAAAGCCCACTCAGCTATCTCTCCTTCTGGTAAGGAGAAACATAACATATTGAGAGATTTTATAGCGAACAGCATCGCCTATGGCCTGACTGCGCAAAAGCACATGTTGGGTTTAACAAACGCTTGCCGAAACGCTTAAGACCCATTTTCGCATGACAGCGCTATTGACGTGTGATTTAAATGTGTCGAAAGAAAACTGCGTTTAAATCAAATATCAACATACGATATATTTCGATAGTGAACAAAGATACTCATAACAAGGCATATGAGGACACATATGAAGTGCTCTCCCGTAGTATATTTTTTATCTACTCACACTAATGAGTGGTTTGACAATGCTAACACACATTTCATGCGGTGAATATGCAACTTACAAGTGAAAAACACAACACAATAGTTAAACTTTTGTTTAATTGTATTTATTTATTTAGAAAAGTAAATTGCAAACTTTATTTCAAAGTCAGCGTATTCGCTGATTACATTTTAAAAAGATATTTATTGTCATAAATATATTTAATATAATATATTTAGTAGTTTATGGTTTTAGCGATTATAAAGCATTTTCGAGGTTGCCTATAGTATGCCTGTAGTAAATGATGAACTCATATCCAACTGTCTATGTATTGAGAACTGTGAATATAAACAAGCTAAACCTTCTACTAACCTTCTACTATTGCGTTGCTAGCACCCGTAAATACAAAAGATCGCCGCTATCTGTTGAGAACCAAAGAACGTTTTCCAGAAATACCCGCTGTAGAAGCATGAACGAGGTTACAAAACAGGTCATTCCTATTATTATTATAAATTGTTTGTTATATTCGGGTTAAGTGATTATGAAACATTTTTTTGTTTTTGTCTATCGTTTCGCTGAAGCTATTGTTGAACTTATGTTCAACCATTTATAAATTGAGAATATAAACAAGCGTTAACTTTTTCCTGAATCTACGTCATTGAGGTGTATGTGAGAGCGTAATCTATTGCGTTGTTATCGCCCGTGGACTTTCCTTTGTTTATCGACAGGCCCATCTATTAATAGCCTCATATTATGAATGGACTGAGCAAAAATACTACGTCATGTAGACGCTGCAGAAAGTGGACTATTTTATTCATTCATAAACAATCTCCTGCGCGACACGTACAATACGATCATTGTTTATTGATTCTTTTCTATAAAAGCACCGTTCGAAACTTTTGCATTTAACACGATATTAATATCATGTTTCCATTTGTGAATAAATATAATTGGAGAACTCAAACCTCTTGAAAAATTAAACAACTCTTTTTCGCGCGGATACGTGTAATAAGCGGGTATTGGGCTCCTAGTAGCTAAGGCGTATCGACCTGAATTTAAGACTAACCACCTTAGACCGTCGCTTAGCAACCATCTAAAAACTAAGTTAGATCGAGTTATGGTTCTTGTTCACTGCACTTCTCCTAGTTGCCATCTGTTTATATTTCAAGTTTCAAGTAAATCCCTTCAGTAGATTTAGTGTTATGCTCCGGACAAAAATTTACTTTAAAATCATATAAAAGGGGAGATAATTCAAAAACTAAGGTAGATAGAGTTATGGTTCTTGGTCACTGCACTTCTCCTAGTTGCCATCTGTTTATATATCAAGTTTCAAGTAAATCCCTGTAGTATATATAGAGTTATTTTCCGGACAAATATTTACTTTAAAATTATATAAAAGGGGAGATAATTAAAAAACTAAGGTAGATAGAGTTGTGGTTCTTGGTCACTGCACTTCTCCTACTTGCCATCTGTTTATATTTCAAGTTTCAAGTAAATCCCTTTAGAAGATTTAGAGTTATGCTCCGGACAAAATTTTTCTTTAAAATCATATAAAAGGGGAAATAATTCAAAAACTAAGATCGATAGAGTTATGGTTCTTGGTCACTGCACTTCTCCTAGAAGCCATCTGTTTATATTTCAAGTTTCAAGTAAATCCCTTCAGTAGATTTAGAGTTATGCTCCGGACAAAAATTTAATTTAAAATCATATAAAAGGGGAGATATTTCAAAAACTAAGGTAGATAGAGTTATGGTTCTTGGTCACTGCACTTCTCCTAGTTGCCATCTGTTTATATTTCAAGTTTCAAGTAAATCCCTTTAGTATATTTTGAGTTATGCTCCGGACAAAAATTTACTTAAAAGTTATATAAAAGGGGAGATAATTCAATAACTAAGGTAGATAGAGTTATGGTTCTTGGTCACTGCACTTCTCCTAGATGCCATCTATTTATATTCAAAGTTTAAAGAAAATTGAATAGATTTGGAGTTATGCTCCGGACAAAGTTTCAGACGGACATATGGACAGACAGACGGACAGGACCAATTACTATATCCCCTCTGAATTTTTTTTCGGCGGGAATAAAATATGATTTCAAAAGTTAAGCTTACAGTTCCCTGCAAAACATCCAAGACTTTCTGAAACGTTGATTCTCTGTTAAAATTGTCCTTGGTGTACACTTCATACTCTGCTGAGCAGTTGTGTGCCAGCCCCTGATAGTCAGTCCCATTGGTTGCAGTGGGGTTCCACAACCCCGCAGTGTCCTTGAATGACCTTGACCCCTGGGCCAGGAACGGGAACAGGATCACACAGAGGCAGATCAGCGTCAGAAAGATGTTCAGGAACATGAGCCAGCGAATGAAGCGGAAGAAACTCATCACAGCAGTGCCATACTTGCCTGCAAGTCATATATAAAGTTGGTATCTGTTCATGTTGATCTTTTAGAAGAATTTACAAATGTTTCATTGTTATTTGTAAATAAAGTATGCTTATTGTAACAACATTAAGAAAGCAGTTTTAGCAATGACAGTAGGTCTATGAATATTAGTAATTATCAATTAAAAACAATGTTTAACTAGAAATGGCGTGGCAGAGGCAGACGCATATCCCCACGCCACATGTTTGACCCAGGGGCGCCCCAGGGTTGGTAATGGGGCCATGCATAGTTGAGATTGACCGTATTGTCATAAGAGAACTTCAGTATCAATTAGAAGTGAATTGGTGTAGAAATGAAGAAATTATAGTAAAAGGCAATTTTGGATGGGCATGGCCTATGTGGGCGGGTTGCCCCAGGGTTTGTAATGGGGCCATACATAGTTGAGATTGACCATATTGTCATAAGAGAGGTTCAGTATCAATTTGAAGTAAATCGGTGTAGAAATGAAGAAATTATAGTAAAAGGCAATTTTGGGTGGGCGTGGCCTATGTGGGCGGGGCGCCCCAGGGCTGGTAATGGGGCCATGCATAGTTGAGATTGACTGTATTGTCATAAAAGAGGTTCAGTATCAATTTGAAGTGAATAGGTGTAGAGATGAAGAAATTATAGTAAAAGGCAATTTCGGGTGGGCGTGGCCTATGTGGGCGGGGCACCCCAGGGTTGGTAATGGGGCCATGCATAGTTGAGATTAACCGTATTGTCATAAGAGAGGTTCAGTATCAATTTGAAGTGAATCGGTTCAGAGATGAAGAAATTATAGTAAAAGGCAATTTCGGGTGGGCGTGGCCTATGAGGGCGGGGTGCCCCAGGGTTGGTAATGGGGCCATGCATAGTTGAGATTGACCGTATTGTCATAAGAGAGGTTCGGTATCAATTTGAAGGCAATCGGTGTAGAAATGAAGAAATTATAGTAAAATAACCTAAAAAATGAGTGAAAATCTCTGACCCGTCCCCGTCCCAACCCCCATAACTTTTGACCCAGGGGTCAGAACAAAATTCCAAATAGTGCAGGGTCGCACATATGCTCATAGCTACCATGTGTGTTAGTTTCAAGGTTCTAGTGCTTATAGTGTAGGAGTAGATAGTGGCCAGGACAGACAGACGGACAGACAGACGGACAGAGGAGATAACCACAATGTCCCCATGCTTTTCAAAAAGCGTGGGGATAAAAAGAAATATCTTTAAAAAGATATACGGCGTTCATGTTGTAATGTTTGCGACCAGTGAAAGGAGACGGAATGAAGCGACCATGTATTTTAATGAAGGTAGTGAGTGATAATAAGATAATATATATTACTGTATTAACAAATAAGAAATGACGAACAAGAAGAGGTGAAATTGTATGTTTTATTGTCAATAAGTATTGTTATGACTAGGTCTTCATAATTGAATGAGTAATACATTTGCTTCAATAGGAAAAGAAAACATATTCGCCACTGAAATATTATGAACATTATATAATGAATGAAATAAAAGATAATGTGTTATAATGTGTAAAGATGTTAGTAGAATGTAAACATAAAAGACTCAATATTGCAAGCAGCAAAGTGATATGAATTTTTTGCAGAAAGACATAACTTAATATTAACAAGAGTGCCAAACTGTCACAAGCTACGCCCGTTTGAAGGTTTTGGAAAACTTGATAACTTAACCATGACCCAAATTTGAACTTGCCCTACATATCACAACTTCTGACCAAATTTGGTGAAGATCAGATGAAAACTACTTCAATTAGAGAGCGGACACCATGCTAAATGCTTGAAATGCAATGCTTGAAAAGTGACCTCGTGATCTAGATTTTGACCCGGCATGACCCATATTTGAACTTGACCTAGATACTGTCTAAACACAACTTCTGACCTAATTTTGTGAAAATTGGATGAAAACTACTTCAATTAGAGAGCGGACACCATGCTAAATGCTTGAAATGCACTAAGTGACCCTGTGACCTAGTTTTTGACCCTGCATGACCCATATTCGCACTTGACCTAGATATTGTCTAGATACAACTTCTGACCAAGTATGGTGATTATCGGATGAAAACTACTTCTATTACAGAGCAGACACCATGCTAAATGCTTGAAATGCACTAAGTGACCCCGTGACCTAGTTTTTGACCCGACATGACCCATATTCGAACTTGACCTAGATATTGTCCAGATACAACTTCTGACCAAGTTTGGTGAAGATCAGATAAAAACTACTTCAATTAGAAAGCGGAAACCATGCTAAATGCTTGAAATGCACTAAGTGACCCTATGACCTACCGTAATTACTCTATGTTTTCGGACACCCCTTTTTTTAGCAAAAATAATTATTTTTCGTGACTCTTAATTTTCGGACACACGAGTTTTCATCCATAAGTAATGTCTCTAAGTTTTCGGACAGTATATTTACAGCGCTATTTTACCAAATTTCTGTTTTCGATATCTAATTACACTTCGATCATGGGGTTTTACAACCAGATTAACACCATAAAACATGGCAAGTGCCTGCATTCCTGAGGGCAACGGACCATTACATTTGCTTCATTGGGTAAATAATCTTGTAAACCGGTAATAAACAATGGTTTCGCCCGATAGCATACCGGTAAGCGTTGTGACAATTACCAGGGTAGTGCCAATTAACAGTTCAATTATCTACCGCAATTGTACTACCCTTTCTCAGTAAAATAACTGAGACAAATACTAAACGATTCAAAGTGTGATGCACCCTATTGCAAGTTTTAAGAAGAACAATGGAAGGTGTTAGACAACAACTATCGGAAATGAACAAACAAGGAATTCATAGTTTGCTCTTTTTATTGCGTTAATAACAGGTTCATACTAGCAAGTATCGGTACATAACATGCTCATCTTTGAACTCGTTGGTAATTGTCTGTCAAATAAATTAAGCATTTAAAATTATTTAAAACGCAATGCAAACATATTTAACTGTAATTTATACTACATGGCATGGTATTTAAGAAGCGCTTGCTATAACCGGTAGTCGTTGATACAGTTGACGCTATTTTCGGACACTTTAATTTTTTAATCTAAGTTTTTGGACACCTGTATTTTGTGAATATTTTTTTGTATCTAAGTTTCGGACACGAAAATAAATAATTATTTTTAAGAGTTCGAAAACATAGAGTTATTATGGTAGTTTTTGACCCGGCATAACCCATATTCGAACTTGACCTAGATATTGTCTAGACAAAACTTCTGACCAAGTTTGGTGAAGATCGGATGAAAACTATTTGAAGTAGAGAGCGGAAACTGCTGTGGACACCGCCCGCCCGCCAAGTTAAAACTATAATACGTCCGGTTTTTTTAAACCGGCGTATAAAAATGAAAAACAAACTACAAAAAAAACATATTTACACTAATAAACGCAAATATGAATTAGAATAAATCAAAGACAGATATATTTCCAACACCTATATATTTCCTTATTATCGGGGGCTACCGCCCCCAAACCCCAGCTTTGTCCATAGTGGTAAACAACTGCGTACCGGTAAAGTGTAATCTAGCCTGTTTTCTAGTGTTTAGTGTGACCGCTACGGCATGTAAACAATAGCTTCTTTTAATTGTCGAGACATGTGATTAATGCTGTACTGCTCCGTAAACTAAGGAAAAACGTTTCAATGTAATGTTTAAAAGATGTTTTTGTATTGTGACAGTTGTTAATTTATTGTAATTTACATGTTATTTACAATATATTCATATTTGATAATTTCTTATCCAATGATATGCATCCAATGTTTACAGTGATTTTTGTATTATTAGCTAATGTACAATTCGGATGTAATCATTTGGGAACTACTGGCGGGAATTTTTATATGAATTTTACTGTTCACCTAAGGTCAAAAGTGACGTTAAACAGCTACGCCGAAAAAATGAAAGTAAATCTATTTATAAACTCTGTAACCACAGTTCCAAAAATAAATATTGTTTTTTATTAATTATGTGCCAAATTGTATGTAAGATGGTGTGAAAGTATAGCTGGATACATGAAATTGTTAATCTGTTAGTTCCCAAATGTATAGGAGACTTGTTTTCCATTTGTTTAATAGTTATAACTTGAATCAACATTGAACCTATTATAAATGTTTATGAGAAAATGTAAATATATATATAATTATGTTTTTAATATAAGCGGGGTGCTGAAAGAAAACCTAAAGATAAGGCCCGAATGTAAAATCTGAATACTTGGTGCATATCCACTTAATATGTCTTGTAACAAAATTGAATGTATATTTTAACCCATATATTAAATGAGTTTTTAAATAAATGGCTTAATACATAGTATGCTTTTTTATGTGAGTAAAGATTTGCTTTAGTGTGTTTTCGTATATTTTTAATAAATACCTTCAATTATTTCTTTAAAAACTTCTAATAACTAATGTGAGAATAACAAATGAAACAAGGCTATTGTCAAGCAATATGGTCCCCTACCGGCTCCACCATTGTCAGAAATTCCACATTTTTCAGAATTTTTTTTTTGGGGGTTGCCATAGCTACCACAATTTTTGACGTAGGAACAAAATGAAATGACGTGCATAATGTCCATATTGCCATCTGTCCATGTTTCAAGTTTCATGAAAAAATATGAAGAACTTTCAAAGTTATCGCAGGATCCAGAAAAGTGTGACAGACTGACGGACAGACGGACACACAGAACGAAATACCATAAGTCCCCTCCGGTGAAACCGGTAGGGGACAATAAAATAACACTACAACTTTATTTATTAGAATGTCAATTTATTATGATAGCTAATCATATAATGTCATCAACATATATATATAGATAGATATACAAAAACAGCATGAATACACATTTACTTTACTTATTAACCTGTTATGAGTTATTTAAACATTTGCACTTGCTATCATCTTCTTACCACAGTAAGTTTCAAATGAATTAGTTATTTATGTGACATGCTTAATCATTCCATTCATTTCCAAATTGATACTGGGTTATGAAAAAGGATGTATGTTTTTTAATATGCAGAATTTCAATGTACTTTAAGCAGTACATTATATATTATATACAAAATTACTTGTTATCATAAATCAATAATGAAAAGATATTTTTACCTGAAGATTATTGTATCACCTTTTAGATATCTTAAGGCTTAGTGGCTACATTAAATTGTATGTTGAGTCAAGTTTCATCGTGAGAAACTTTGGGTGTTAACATATAAAATAATATGTCTAAAGGTTCTCATATTTCAGATACTGGTAAACAGATTTCCCATTTACATCTAAAAAAATGTTGTGAAATAAACATGGACGCAAATCAGAATTGGTTTCAAATAGTAACATTTGAAATTTGTTTAGGTGTATGGCATACCTTAAAAGTAATTACGTACTAAGTATTCATACGTAATTGTACTGGTTATAATGTTACACCAATTTGGGAATGAGACCAGGTCCCTTTGAATTGGAAAAAGCCGGTCCTTTTGGCTGATATTGGGAAATGATTAATGCTGTCTTTTTGCTAACAAATACTTAAAAATTGAGAACAAAAGTGATTTGAATACATTTACATAGGTTTAACTAATAGAGGTTGATTGGAGTTTAACTAAAAATGTTGAGATCTATTTTTATATATATTTTTGTAATCTTTAATTGGGAAGTTTTAGGTCCCATTTGAACAAAAAAAAACACTGTGTTATCTTCAATTCTTGCTATGAATACAAATACAGAAATAAAGTTGGTGAAATATTTTGTGAACAGATTGAATACTTGATAAGTCATTCCGTCAAAGGTGTAAACTTACACTACCAGTACCCATGGTTTTTAATCTGTTGCTTCTTGATTTTTTATTTATAATTGAATTAAGTATCTTTACTCTCATATTTTCCTTATTCAATCTTTTTGTTGGTGTCTGTGTTAGTTATAAAAGTATTCTTTTCTGAGTCCAGTAAGTTTATCATATCTTATTGGTTTTTAGCACATTACTTAAGCATAGGCTGTTTTAGAATGAATTTTCCTGTCTGAAATTTATGTCACAATTATTTGTTTCTATTATATATAGACAGCATGTAATTAATTCTTATTTTGTTGTTGATTTTGTTATTTATTGTATGAAAAACCTAAATTTTTAAATAATCAAATATTTATGTGTTTGTTAAAACATGTATATGTCATAAAAACGTGGAAACACTCACAATTAGTTTTACATGAAAGTAAAAAATAATGTCTGTGTTGTTGTTAATAATATGGTGCATCTTAGCTTACCAAAACTAACCTGATTAACTTAGACCAAATTATGTCAGGAGTTAAAAATAAACAAGAGGGCCTGAAAGGACCATAGTTGCTCACCTGAAATATAAAGGAACTTACCTGTTCTGTACAGCCATAGATATCATCAGAACAAATGTTTTGATCAAGTTTCATGAAGATTGAACAATAAATGTAACTTGTCTAAAATGCCCCACACCCTTGCGGCCATGTTTTTCAACAAACCGGAAACATTTTTGAACTTATCCCAGATTTCATTAGAACAAATGTTCAGAGCAAGTTTCATCAAGATTATACAATATAAGGAAAAATGGAAAAATGACTGCCCCCTGGCAGCCATGTTGTTCAACCAATTTGAGCCATTTTCAATCTAATTCAATATATAATTGGGAAAATCTTCTCACCAAATTTCATAAAGATCCAACAATAAATGTGGTTTCTAGAGTATTAACAAGGTTTTACGATAGCCATATAAGGAAAAATGCCTCTCCCCCTGGCGGCCATGTTTTTCAACCAACTCGAATAATTTTAAAACTCATCAAATATATGATAATAAATGTGCCTTCTATAGTGTTAACAAGGTTTTTCTTTAGCCATATTAGGAAAAATGTCTGCCCCCTGACACCCATATTTTAAGCCAACCGGAGCCATTTTTTAATCTAATTCAAGATATAATTGGGAAAATCTTTTCACCAAGTTTCATGAAGATCCGACAATAAATGTGGCTTCTAGAGTATTAACAAGGTTTTACTAAAGCAGTATACGGAAAAATGCTCTGGCCCCTGGTGGCCATGTTTTTTGACAAACCAGAAGCATTTTCAAACTCATCCAAGATATCATTGGGACAAATGTTTTAACCAAGTTTCATGAAGATCAGACAACCAATAAGGCCTCTATATAGAGTGTTAACAAGGTTTTACTATAGCCATATAAGGAAAAATGTCCTGCCCCCTTGAAGTCATGTTTTTCAAACAAATGGACACATTTCTTAACTCATCCATAATATCATTGGGACAAATCTTCTGACAAAGGTTAATGACGATCGGACAATGAATATGGCTTCTACAGGGTGTTAACAAGGCAAATATTGACGCCGTAAGCCGCACGCCAGACAAAAGGGGATCACAAAAGCTAACCATGAGCACATTGTCCTCCGGTGAGATAAAAATGCTTGGTGGTTCTGTATGTGACAGTATTTATTAAAATCAAGACATACATTGTGTAAAACTGAAAATAATGCACCTCTTAAATGCCAGTTTTAATGGAAAAAGACACGTTATCATACAAATGCCAGTTTCAATGGAAAGAGACACGTAGATTCATATGACAATATCAAGTCAAATATATATATAAATGAAAAATGATTGGTAACACATGCACATTTAAAAATACCAGCATCCAATCTATATCATAAATCAAATTGTACATACATAAACAATTCTATACCTCAACCTATATATTGAGTGATCAGTACATGTACGTTGTAAAGTAACAAATGGTTAGCAAGACATAGTAAAAGTCTTTCAAGCATAGCCTACCTTCAATGACCTTGAAAGATGTCAACCAAACAGCAAAATTGGAAAAAAACTCCCGACTTCGCCTTTTTAACAGCTCTCTTTTCTAAAGAGGAAAAAAATGCATAATACAGCACAACTTTTACTGAATTTATTTGTACTTTTTATTAACATATTAGGTTATTAGACCCAAAGGAACAAGACTATTTTTTAAAAGTGTGAGCAGATTCACGAGGATTTGACCAAAAATATGACTTCTAGAGTATTAACATGTTGTTTTGTTTTTTATTTGACCTAATGACCTAGTTTTTTTAGCTCACATGACCCAGTTTCAATCTCAAATTTCAATGGGACAAATGTTGTGACCAAGTTTTATGACAATTTGCCAATAAAATGGCCATGTTTTTCGATGGTATGGAACCATTTTCGAACTCAGCCCAGATATAATTAGAACATGCAAATTTGTTGAATTGATATCCCCTGCCAAATAAATTTTGTGTATGGATTGGTGTAGAACTAAAAGAAAAGGTATAAGTGAAGGGTTGTGCCTGATAATTGAGAACAATTACATCAGGACATTTTGAGAATTCAGTTTAGTATGGTAGAATCCTTACCAAATAAGGCATATTTTAATAATGAAAATGTGTGATTTTGACCTTTGTGTGTGACTTTGACCACCACCCTAGCAACCTAAATTTTATATTTGACACTCAGCTAGATAATGGAGAACAATTGTGGACAGTTATTACAGAATCCCTTAATGCATAGTAAAGGAATGACTAAATAATGAATAATTCATCACATTTTTGAACTTTGACCTCAATGTGTGACCTTGACCTTAGCCCTTAGGATTATGGGTGTTGAATGTGAAGCACCCCCAGATGATTGAGAACAGCTATGGCAAGTTTCATGGCTCTGGCTCAGGTGTTAATGGAGATAAAGCTCTAAGCTTATATTAAAAAGCATTTTTTCAAGATACAAAGGGCCATAACTCCGTTATTAACAGATGGTGAACAATGCCGTTTGGCGGGCATCATCCTCTTATCCATATATATACTCATACCAAGTTTCATTGAAATCCACCTAAGCACTTCCAATATATGGCTCCTGACGGACGGACAGACGGACAACGCCAAAACAATATCCCTCAGATAACAAATGTTCTGACCAAGTTTCATGAACATTTGACAAAAAGATGTGACTTTAAGAGTGTTAACGAGGTTTTACTATAAATATATATGGAAAATGCCCTGCCCAATGGTGGCCATCTTTTTTAACACACTGGAAAAAAAATCAAACTAATACAAGACAAGGGACAAAATTGTCACAAAACCAGGTTTTCATTGTGAAAAAAAAATCTGATAAAGGGAGAAAACTCAAACTGAACTTTTGAAATGACCAAAAAAAATTAACCCCCTTTGTAAGTTTTTTTTTTTTTTTTAAATCTATTTTTAGTCGTGGCGACCTTGACATTGGAGATATTGACGTGGTTCTTTCGTGGGACACACCGTCCCATGATGGTGAACAAATGTGCCAAATGATTTTAAAATCTCACAATGAATGACATAGCTATGGCCAGGACAAGCTCATTTATGGCCATTTTTGACCTTTGAACTCGAAGTGTGACCTTGACCTTGGAGATATCGACGTAATTATTTCGCGCGACACACCGTCCAATGATGGTGAACAAATGTGCCAAATAATTTTAAAATCTGACGATGAACGACATAGTTATGGCTCGGACAAGCTCATTTATGGCCATTTTTGACCTTTGAACTCAAAGTGTGACCTTGACCTTGGAGATATCGACGTAATTATTTCGCGCGACACACCGTCCAATGATGGTGAACAAATGTGCCAAATGATTTTAAAATCTGACAATGAACGACATAGTTATGGCCCGGACAAGCTTATTCCGCCAGCCCGCCAGCCAGCCAGCCAGCCCGCCAGCCCGCCCGCATTCGCCAATCTAATAACCAGTTTTTTCCTTCGGAAAACCTGGTTAATAATATTAGAACAATTGTTCTGAGATAGTTTCATGAAGATTGGATTGAAATGTGAATTCTAGAGTAGTAACAAGGTTGTTACTATAGCCATTTAACAAAAACTGCCCGGCCCCCTAGCAGGCATGTTTTTCAACCAACTGAAACCATTTTCAAACTCATCCAAGATATCATTGGGACACATGTTCTGACTATATTTCAAGAAGATTGGACAATAAATGTGGATTCTAGAGTGTTGATAAGGTTTTACCATAGCCATAAAACAAAAACTGCCGCACCCCCTGGCAGCCATGTTTTTCAACAAATCATAACTAATTTTCAATGTTCTGACCAAGTTTCATAAAAAATGGACAATAAATGAGACTCCTATAGTTTTAACAAAGTTTTACTATAGCCATAAAATGAAAAATGTCCCCCCTCCTAGGTGGCCATGTTATTGAAAGAACCGGAAGCATTTCCAAACTCAGTCCAGATATAATTAGAACAAATGAACTGACCAAGTTTCATAAAGATATGACTTAAAATGTGACTTCAAGAGTGTTAACAAGGTTTTACTATAGCAATATAAGGAAAACAGCCCTGCCCCCTGGCAAACATGTTTTTCAACCAACCGGAACCATGTTTAAACTCATCCAAGATATCATTCATTCATTGGCATAAATCTTCTGACCAAATTTCATAAATGTGGCCTCTAGAGTTTTAACAAGTCAAATGTTGACCCTTCACGACGTACAACTCACAACAGACAAAAGGCAATCACAAAAGCTCACCATGAGCACATTGTGCTAACAAGAACTCATCTCTAAAAAGATAGTCCAAATAGTGAGAAATTGATACAGATGTTCTTTCCTCAGTAAACAAGACTTTTGCCAAGCAATATATGTCCCCTACTGGCTCCACCATTGTCAGAAAGTCCACCATTGTCAATTTTTTTATATATTTGTTTCCATAACAACCATAATTTTTGACGTAGGAACAAAAAGAAATGACGTGCATAATGTCCATATTGCCATCTATCCATGTTTAAAGTTTCATGAAAAAATATGAAGAACTTTTAAAGTTATCGCAGGATCTAGAAAACCACTATTTTCAGCAGTATTTCTAATCTATTTGTTGCCATAGCAACCATAATTTTTGACGTAGGAACAAAATGAAATGATGTGCATAATGTCCATATTGCCATCTATTCATGTTTCAAGTATCATGAAAAAATATGAAGAAGTTTTAAAGTTATCGCAGGATCCAGAAAAGTGTGACAGACAGACTCACAGAGCGAAAACCATAAGTCCCCTCCGGTGAAACCATCTTTCACACAAAACACATTGGTCCTAAATTTGGAGGTGATGTTTACATCCAGCGCTCTACAAACACTTACTTTTGGCTTGCTCCACTCCCCCAACTTAGACATTCGTTTGAGTGTGGACAGACTGCGGGAGGGAGGTTTGGGGGTCACATACCCGTCCGCCTGCTCCCCTCCAAGGCTGGTCTGCCTAGCCAACGCAGTACTGACCTCCTGGTTTTGGCACTGCTCCTCATAAAGGTCAAACTTCCTGTCTGATAACCATAAACATATTTTATACAATCTTTTCAAACACTACTTTTTTGGACATGTCATGTAAACACAATTATTTTTGGGTCTCTAACAGAAATGTAAATTAACTGAGGTAAATGTTTTGTGCAGAGTTGCTTAATGTAACTACCATTACTTCTAATACATTTAATAGCATCATGGATAAAAAAAATTACTGTACATGTATATTAATCTAGCAATAAATTTGCAAAACAAAAGTAGCAAGATGGCTTTATTATAAAACAAGAGCACCGCATAACGGGTGCCAACGCTTGGCTGTGGGTGCAGTTTTGAATGAATGAAAGATTGTCAAAATATATATTAATTTTTTAAGAAGGTCACAGTGACCTTGACCTTTGACCTAGTGACCCAAAAATGGGTGTGGCTTGTAGAACTCATCAAAGTGCATCTACATATGAAGTTTCAAAGTTGTATGTGGAAGCACTTTGATTTTAGAGAAAAATGTCAAGGTTTTAGCACGATGCGGACCGCAGACAGCAGACAGTGGACACCGGACGCCGGACGACGAGCTAGCTATAACAATATTTCGGGTTTTCTCCGAAAACAGCCAAACTAAAAATGTGTTAAAATCAATTGCTTCCAGCAAGATAAATAATACCACTATAACTGGATAAAGCTAATTGCAAGCATGTATGATAATAATTATGGGTAGTTTAATGTATTTGTGTGAAGCTTTGTTTCTAATTATTATTTTAATATGACTAACTTATCTATCAATTCACTAAAAAACCATGCTGTTCACTATTCGTTGACATGGTCATCGCACACATACAAACTATTCGTCCCATTCTGGGAATATATAAATTATTACTTGCAAGGTTAAAACAACTTTTTTCTACTAATGCATATCCACATAAGCTTGATGATTTGATCGTGGGACTTTGGCTAAAAATCACTTTCCGAAGCCATCAACGTAAAGAAACACATATTATGGGTCTAGTCGCCCTATAATTATCATTGCTTTTTAATTATTTTTATACATGACATAGAGCTACTCATAAACTTTGATATTTTTTAGGACGCACTGATTTAAAAAAATTGAAATTCTGTACAAGAACTCCATTACTGATCATATAGTAGTGTGTAATGAATTTAAGTGTAGAATAAAAATACTTTATGAAAACAGCAAAACAAATTATCGATAATTGTTTTAACTTGCACATTATTCAATTCTGACTTACTGTTTTGATTGTTTGCATATATAAGACAAACCAGACTTTTAGATGGGTCATTTTTTGTCTAAAAATAAATGTGTTTTATACTCCACAAAATGTGGTAGTTTATATTGAAGTACTTAGACAGACCTCTTAATGTCTTTCTTTTGTTTCTTTTCAGGAAGCGCAGACTCGGAAGCAAGTGGTTATCTTGGCCGTCTTCCAGCTGATCAAGCTCACGTTTTCTCCGCGACGATGACCGCTTCTTGGACGACAATGTCCGCGTAGATCCCTTGCGACGTCTGATGAGTGTCCTGCCTCCGTCTGACTTGGGGATGTACAGAGTGCCCTCTCTGAGGCTGAGGTCCAGCCGAATGTCATGGTTGTCCGTGTCAGAACTGCTGCGTGTAGAATAGGCAGGTATAGAACCGTTCCAATCCATTCTCTGAAAAATAATCGTAGAACTTGTATGACCAACATCACCAGTATCAAGTTACTTATTCTTGATATCACATTAAAAGAGGCATTTATTCTTTATTAACCATCAATTACTTTTCCAAAGATCTTGATGAGTCCTCATCTTGTGAATGTTAAATTACCATAACATATTCCGCACTTTTTTACCACCTAAATCAGATAGAAACCATCTATCCTTACTGTCAACTACAAGAAAGAATTAGATGCACATAATACATAACTGCTTTCTGCTTGCAATAAATGGTGCACATGGGTGTGGAATTCATATGCCCAAATACCCGACTAGAAAGTGGACAAATGCACGTTTCCATTGAACTGTCCATCAACAAGTTAAAAAGTTATGTTCGTCCACAATAATTAATCACTTTTTGCAACAGAATTCTTCTGGAAGCATTTCTGATGCATTTATTTCTGATGCATTTAACAAATACAATTATTTTTAACCCATAATATTACAAACGTCACAATCAAAACACACATAAAATGTGTAGTATTATTCCAACTTGAAGGTGAAAGTCCATGGAGGAAAACTGCCGCCAAATTAATAATTTCCAAAATGGCAATTACAGCTAATTTAAGTTGTGGTTCTAATATATTTCATGTGTGTGGAAACAAAATGAATTTATGAATTTTAATTTATTACATCATTGAGAACTCAATAACTATTAATTTAGGATCCGACAAATTATATACCTCGAACTCTATAAAAGATATATAAAATTTGATTATTACATGAATATATAATTGTCATGTTTATATTGATAACATCTCAAGACAATTTTAAATCTCTTTCAGTAAGTTGAAACAATCTTCAAAAATAGGATACAAGTATTCAAAAGATTGAGTGGCCGTTTTGATGCATTTTGCTGACTGTGTAAGCTATTTGAAACCCTTTTTAACTTCAAGCCCATTTAGCTCAAAGTAATTTCAATTGTAATCATTGTGTGACTTGAATTGCCGATGTCTTTATTTAAATGTCAAAATTAAGACACCATTGTTGGGTGTTAGCTTTCATTCAAAATCAGGGCCGATATTCGGCCCCAGTAATCATTGAATTGATATCCCCGCCAAATAAAATTTGTTTTTGGATGGGTATAAAACTAACCCTTTATATTTGGTATAATCCTAAAAAAATATTTGAGTGTAGGGTAATTGTTTTTATGCTTTGCAATTCTCCTCATTGATATCTGTACACATATGCAGTTTCATATTGAAATTGTGTAGCATAATCTGATTTATAGCGCATAGAAGATACACAACATAAAAACAACAAAGGGCAATAACTTTCATTTAAGAAAGTGAAAGGGTTATGGTTCTTGTGCATGGCAATTCTCCTCACTTATATCAATATACCCATGAAGTGTCATGTTGAAGTCTTGTATGGTATCTTAGATATCGCCCTAAAAAGTTACATCATACAAAAACACCGAAGGGCAATAACTCTTATTTCAGAAAGTGTAGGGTTATGATTCATGTCCATGGCACTTCTCCTAATTAATATCTATACACCCATGAAGTTCCATGATGATATTTTTTATAGTTTCTGAGATATACTAGCCATGAAAAGTTTAGTGACAGACGGACAGACTGACTGAATGACAAACGGACAGACAAGGCCAATTCTATATCCCTGCAAATTTGGTGGGGGATAAAAAAAAAAAATTCCCAATGGGAACTAAAAATTCCCTTTTGAGGATTTCTCATAAAAAATACAAATTCTCCCAACATTAAGTTCATCTCCAATCCAGCTCTATAAATTGAACCTTAATAAATATAATACACTTGTACTATCAATTTTGAAGTATTTGTTAGCAAACAACAACACAACGAATGTCACAATTTTAGTCAAAATGCCACGATTTTTCCCAACCTAAAGGGACATGGCCAATATGGTGAAAAAACACTGGTTAAAGACTTGACCTGATGATCTTGTTTTTGACTCTACTTGACCCTGGATTCAAAAATGGTGATCACAATAGCTACCCTGTGAGCACTTCATGCTCAGGTGAGCTAAAAGTGATGTGAGAACAGAATAGTTGAAGCATTTATTTTGTAAAGGTAAAAATGTTAATATGGCCAAATTTTAGTGTTTGCCATGCAGGTGAACATCCCCGAAATTGTAGTCTTCCGAGTTTATTTTAACTTGTGTTTGCAAACGTGGTAGTGCACATTTTGTAGACTCGGATGGGGAAACAAACTTATTTTTATAATTTACATTTAGTGACAAAAAAGGCCCATTTAAACTTTGTCAACTCATTTTGATAGATGGCACATGAGTTTCACAAGTTTAACAAAGAGATCAAATATTGGCAGGGGTTGGCCTCGAGTCAATTTTTAGATAGAAGTGTTTTAACTCATGACTGACATTAAAGAGAAGTCAGCAGAAACATTATATGATTATATTTTCAGGGGTGTAAATTGTCCCAAATCTAAAATCCGGAAAATTAGGCCCGGGGGTCTGGGGACGCAGGTCCCTAACTGAGATAAAGGCAGCGCTTCCACTAGCTTTTAAAAGTTGGCAGTCCTTACTTCCATGACTTAAATTTTAGAAGTCCAAGTCATAATATCTGGAAGTCCAACTTTTATTTCAGTTTTTTACAATGGACTTTGGAACTATGAGTTTTGTGTTGTGTCTTTTGTATGATTGTTAAAATACAATAAAAGGAAAGGTTCATATTTTTCTTCATTACACAAATAAAATTAATCACCAGTGTTCATTCTAGACCGCGCGATTGCGCGATTCGCGCTATTTTTTCAAAGATCGCGCACATCTGCAGCATGTGTGCGAGAAAATTCGCGCACTCGATATCCGTTACGGGTTTTTTAAACTGTTAAATTCTGCTTCGCGTATTTATTGAGAAAAACACCGGAAATCAAAGGGAATTAACTCTTCGATTCACGGGTTAATAAACTTTAAAGAATTTTCGTTTAAAATGATACTTGGGTTAATTAAAAAATAAGAAATTTCGTTTAAAAAATAAAGGGATGCGACTCGTGAATGATTAAGGAAGAAAATTGTCCTTTGATACTGGAAAGTAAAAACTTAATTCTATACATTAATTAAGACACTTACATGACTTAGGTTTTAATATCATATCATCATTCATATCATATCATGATAGACAATCAGTAATTTTTTTTTTATTGTTTTAAATGATACAGAAATATCATGTGAACAATTATTTTCATAATCCTTTGTTTTTATTTAAGTCAGCAATATACTATGGAAAGTGCAGTTATATTTAACAGCAGTTACAATGGTATTTCACTGACTTGACTGTTTTAAGTAATGTAGAAGTTAAAACAAATAATCATTAAAACGAAAATGAAAACATATAAATGGTACTTGATCAATTCCCCCCCATTTGTGAAAAATCCCCCCTATTTTTCAAAGTGAGGGGGGAAATTCCCCCCTACTTTTCGATTTCTAGAATGAACACTGATCACATCATGATATACATTAAACAGAACATGTATGCGCACATATTGAAGTTGTTTTCTAGCTACTCGTTGTTCGATATACTAACAAAGTAAAATCCAATTTTATTTTAATGCGTTTTAAAAGAGAACAAATGTGCATGAGTCATTTAAAAGTTATTGTCAGGCAAAACTTGTCTTAATTAGTTTATCTATTAGTATTTTATTTTACTGTACCACTTAAATTTAAAATTGAGAAGAGTTGTCCTATTCAAAACTACAACAAAAATTATTTTTATACATATGCAAGAAAATATGTAGACCAGAAGATTGTTATTGTTTACAATCGGGATTTTTCCGCATGAGCACTGACTGGTTTGCAAAAGCACTGTTTACAGTATCGTAAAACATATGCATACATACATGCGTTTATTCAATAACTCAATGCGTTTATTCAATAACTCGATACAAAATTAAAAAACAAACATTAAAACACCTAAATTGCAATTAACGGATATCATATTCAGTATCAATATTGCATAATTATATATTAATACATGTATTTAATATTAAAAAAAATTATAGTTAGTAATTTGCGTCATATTAAAGGTAGTCTCAAGAATAAACATCGACAATTTCACTGTTGTAACGATTTAAAATAAAGCTATTAAGTAGCCGTACTATTTCTTGTACAAGGAATTCAATAAATTAAATTGAATATAACAACAAAACATATTATGAATCATGAAAATCTAGATGCCAGAAATATAATTATCAATGTACCGGCTGTACTACTGTAAGTTATTTTTCATGAATACGGGTAGTTGTAAGAGATGCATTGGATCAACCAGATAGCAAAGCCCGATAAAAAGCTATGTACATATTTATTTATTAGTATTTAAATATGATATTAATTTTCTTTTACATTCGATCATAAAAATCATTAAATTTAACGTACAACTGAAGTTATGTAAAACATGGATACTAGTACTTATATGTGTAACAAGATAAGTTTGGTTCAGGTGCACAAACTTACCTACTCAATGTGTTGACCAAAGAACAGTTTCATTTGTAGGAGGTATACTGTTCATAAGATTTGAAATAACATGTTTTAGGATATTTAGCGAGTTTGAAAATATTCATATTCATAATTGCAAACTCTCTATGAAAGCACCCTAATCTTATTTGTTGGTTGAGCTTAACGAAAAAAAAAATGTTTTGCAAGTTTGGCCATTTTTAGTAAACACTACAAATCAAAACATGCAAAACATTTTTTTTCTAACACAGGCAGGACGGCATCCTACAGTAACACGAATATGTGACCTTGCTAAAGTGATTTTACTTCCTAATATTATGGTTTATCCCAAAGTAACACTCGATTTACAAGTATCTATTAGTTCAGCAAGGGCCTACGGGGTCGTTAGTGTTGTTTGACATCCTTAACGTACCTCATGATAAGCTACAATTAACAAGATACTTATACTTCAATGAGTTGATTGTATTATCTATATAAACCCAGACCAAACATATTTGAGTGATGCGTCCATTTACACAAGGATGTGCATCTTGACCTAATAGGTTATTATTCACCACTTATAGCTTCCATTTAGAGTGTTCAAGGATGTACGATCGTTTGCACTTTACTGTACTTAATGTATTTGTCCTTAAAGATAAAATAATCTTCATATCACTTGCGGCATTAAAGTTATATCGATATTTATGCTGTTCGCAGAAGCCAACGCGTATGGACCAGTTGACTGGTTGACAAATGCACTGGTTACAGTAACCCAAAACATATACACACACGCATGTGTTAAGTCAATTACTCAATAAGAAATTCCGATACAAACATTGAAGCAACAAAATAATTATAAAAACATATCATATAAAGTACCTATATCGATTCTTAATACATTTATTTAAATTAATACATGTACAGGTTAATAATCAGCATCAGACCAAAGATGGTCTCAAGACTAAACATCAACAATTTTTTTAATTTTATTTTTTTAACTATAAACTAGAAATGGCGCGGCAGAGGCCGACGCGTATCCCCACGCCGCATGTTTGACCCAAGGGCGCCCCAGGGTTGATCATGGGGCCATGCATAGTTGAGATTGACTGTATTGTCATAAGAGAAGTTCAGTATCAATTAGAAGTGAATGGGTGTAAAAATAAAGAAGTTATAGTAAAAGGCAATTTTGGGAGGGTGTGGCCTATGTGGGCGGGGTGCCCCAGGGTTGGTAATGGGGCCATGCATAGTTGAGATTGACCGTATTGTCATAAGAGAGGTTCAGTATCAATTTGAAGTGAATCAGTGTATTAATGAAGAAATTATAGTAAAAGGCAATTTTGGGCGGGTGTGGTCTATGTGGGCGTGGCGCCCCAGGGTTGGCAACGGGGCCATGCATAGTTGAGTTTGACCGTTTTGTCATAAGAGAGGTTCAGTATCAATTTGAAGTGAATCAGTGTAGAAATGAAGAAGTTAATGTAAAATAACCTAAATTTTTTTTATAGTAAATGGATTTTTTTGGTGGGTGTGGCCTATGTGGGCGGGCGCCCCAGGGTTGGGATTGGGGCCATGCATAGTTGAGATTGACCCTAATGTCATAACAAAAGTTCAGTATCAATTTGAAGTGAATCCGTGTAGAAATGAAAAAATTATAGTAAATGGAAATTTTTGGTGGGTGTGGCCTATGTGGGCGGGGCGCCCCAGGGTTGGGAATGGGGCCATGCATGGTTGAGATTGACCGTATTGTCATAGGTGAGGTCCAGTATCAATTTGAAGTGAATCGGTGTAGAAATAAAGAAGTAAATGTAAAATAACCTAAAAAAATGAGTGATAATTTCTGACGCGGCCCCACCCCAACCCCTATAACTTTTGACCCAGGGGTCAGATCAAAATTCCAAATAGTGCACCGTCGCACATATGCTCATAGCTACCATGTGTGTAAATTTCAAGGTTCTAGTGCTTTTAGTGTAGGAGGAGATAGTGGCCAGGACGGACGGACGGACAGACGGACGGACGGACAGACGGACGGACGGACGGACGGACGGCGGAGATCACCACAATATCCCCACCTTTTTTTCAAAAAGCGTGGGGATAAATAGCGTATTTTTCTTTAAAAACGAGTTAAATAATTATTCAATAAGAAACTAATAATTCATGTTATAAATCTTAACAAGAGGGCCATGATGGCCCTGAATCGCTCACCTGACTAACCAATTACAATCCCAACCCAGATTTCATCAAGATAAACATTCTGACCAAATTTCATAAAGATTGGATGAAAACTGTCACCTCTATTGTCTACACAAGGTTTTTCTAATATTTGACCTATTGACCTAGTTTTTGACCCCAGGTGACCCAAATACAATCCCAACTCAGATTTCATCAAGAAAAACGGTCTGATCACATTTCATAAAGATTGGATGAAAACTGTGACCTCTATTGTCTACACAAGGTTTTTCTATTATTTGACCTAGTGACCTAGTTTTTGACCCCAGATGACCAAAATACAATGCCAACCCAGATTTCATCAAGATAAACATTCTGATCAAATTTCATGAAGATTGGATGAAAACTGTGACCTCTATTATCTACACAAGGTTCTTCTAATATTTGACCTCGTGACCTAGTTTTTGACCCAACATGACCCAAATACATTCCCAAACCAGATTTCATCAAGATAAACATTCTGGCCAAATTTCATAAAGATTGGATGAAAACTGCGACCTCTATTGTCTATACAAGGATTTTCTATTATTGAACCTAGTGACCTAGTTTTTAACCTAGTGACCTAGTTTTTGACCCCAGATGACCCAAATACAATCCCAACCCAGATTTCATCAAGATAAACATTCTGACCAACAAACTATCAGAATACATAATCAATAACAACAACATAAACGTTTATAATGCATGTTATTTCACATAAATATACATCAATTAGTGCCAATATATGTAATATATTGAATAATTGTGAATATAAACTATGATTTTGTCAACACTTTCTGCCACTGCGCCTATTTATATAAATAGCACCACCTTTTGCCAACCAGTGGGTCGAGTTTAACCTTTGCAGGTGCGCGTGACGTCACTCATCAACTCCTCATTAGTAAATCCTAGCGTACGTGTAAATCGCTGGATATATACATGTTCCAACTCTATCCTTTACCCAATAATACAGTATACTCACAATTTTTATTTTCAGAACCAAAATAGGGCCAATATAGACGATAAATGTGTTAAAAAATTTCATTAACACAAACGTCCGCCATTTTACATTTGGGAATTCTCTTTGAACATGGGAAAAATCACGTAGCGCGCTGTGCGAGCATCAAGCACTTTTCAAATTTGGTAATAACAACCAATCACCAAGTGAATTTAAATTTAGATTGAATGTAACATGAACCGACTTTTAGAAAATTGTGAGAAAGTGAATCCCTGAGAATAAAAAAAGTGTCTCTCTGTAAATCTCTGTAAACAAATTGAAACGTCTTTTTTTCAGATTAAACATTCTTATTACTGTGTATCATTGAATCACCTCGTTTTAATCGATGAAAAATAATAACACTAACACAGTTATGCTTCCAAAGACGCCATTGAATTAGCTTTGCCAGTGTCAATCAAACCTGTAAATAAAAAACCTTTATCGTATTTGGGTGACGCTCGCATTAATAGCTGATTGAATAGCAAGACCCTGATAACTGGTTTGTAGGCGAAGTTATAAAAATCAATATTGGCCACTCGTTGAGCAATGCACTGCTTACAATAGCTCGTGACATGAATAACCGCATTTATGTCGAGATTTGTAAGTCTTGTGTATAAGAAAAGACGTACATGCCCGTCATGCCGATCATTGGACGTCAAATAGACTTCCAACGTTTGTAAAATGGACAAATGACTGCATATTTCAAGTGTACGATTTTTGGAAAGTAGCGATGTTTTTTCGTCAGTTAGCGTTCATTTTCGTGCCATAAGCTAACAAATCAGAAATAAATGAATGAAATACTGAGCAAAATTGGTATCAAGCCCAACATTCCAGAAAGACGATGAAGCTTTAACAAATATATAAATTATGTTCTCAATTGACCACGCACTCAAGCAAATTTTCCCCTACCCCCACCCCACTCCGCAAAAAAATATTTCATCGGATTTACATTGATCTCAAAATCGACCCTGGACGGCTGAAATCCGGATTTCCAGCATACTCCGGATACCTGACACTCCTGTATTTTAGATTTCTTGTAATTAGTTGCATTATTTTACCATTTTAAATTACTAAATACAAAATGTAAATTATTAATTCTGCTCATATATTTATCTTAATTGTTGATTGAACAAACAATCAAGTAAAAAGAAAACAACACAATTTTATTTCAATTTCATTATTCTAGGAACAAAATGTTCAGATCTAAAACAAGATGTGTTTGTGAAACACAATGTCCCCCTATATGATGTTTGACATTGTAGGATGACCTTGACCTTGTGAAGGATGACCTTGACCTTTCACCACTCAAAATGTGCAGCTCCATGAGATACACATGCATGCCAAATATCAAGTTGCTATCTTCAATATTGCAAAAGTATTAATAAAATAAGCGATTTGGGCCACATATATTTGACCTCTGACCTTGAAGGATGACCTTGACCTTGACCTTTCACCACTCAAAATGAGCAGCTCCATGAGATGCACATGCATGCCAAATATCAAGTTGCTATCTTCAATATTGCAAAAGTATTCATAAAATGAGCGATTTTGGCCACATATAATTGACCTCTGACCTTGGAGGATGACCTTGACCTTTCACCACTCAAAATGTGCAGCTCCATGAGATACACATGCATGCCAAATATCAAGTTGCTATCTTCAATATTGCAAAAGTATTCATAAAATGAGTGATTTTGGCCACATATATTTGACCTCTGACCTTGAAGGATGACCTTGACCTTGACCTTTCACCACTCAAAATGTGCAGCTTCATGAAATACACCTGCATGCAAAATATGAAGTTGCTATCTTCAATATAGCAAAAGTTATTGCAAAATGTTAAAGTTGGCGCAAACAGACAGACCAACAGACCAACAGACAGACCAACAGACAGGGCAAAAACAATATGTCCCCCACTACTATAGTAGTAGGGGGACATAAAAAAAATCTTTTAGAAACCTTTAATTGGAAATGTTAGAATCCCATTTGTGAAAATGTTATACTTTTTTCCATTGGGAATGGGGCCGAATTTTCATTTTGAACCAAAAATCACTTTCCCTGGTGGCCATGGTTTGCGATGGACCAGAAACAGTTTGGAACTAAGAAGGACCTTAAAGATTGTTCAATCACCTCAGTCATGGAAGGAATGGATCTCGTAATGGACGGGCACCAGACAACTCACCCCAAAGCCAACTCACCCCAAGACTACTCGCCCCAAAAAATAGTCAACTATCCCCAAATCGATTGGACAAGTCGCCCCGACCAAAAGACAACTTGCCAAATTAATTTTATCATATATTTTATTATTGCATTATTAAAATTATTGTACCTGCATATTTTGTATAGTGAGCCAGGCATGTATGTATTATAGTAAACTAATAAAAACCTGCTTGATCAGTATAAAAAAAGTACTGTATTTTGTAATGAAACATTTGTTAAGTTTGATGTATGATATCTGTGATTATTGTGAAAATGTAGTTATATGCTGTTTTTTTCATTTCATAAAGAAAAACTTTGTAATGAATCAATTGTTAAAATACCCGATTGCTTTTAATTATAAATTTTAACTAGAAATGGCGCTGCAGAGGCCGACGCATATCCCCACGCTGCATATTTGACCCAGGGGGCGCCTCAGGGTTGGTAATGGGGCCATGCATAGTTGAGATTTACCGTATTGTCATAAGAGATGTTCAGTATCAATTGGAAGTAAATCGGTGTAGAAATGAAGAAGTTAGTGTAAAAGAACATAAAACAAGACATGTGTTTCTCAGAAACACAATGCCCCCTACTGCGCCGCTTTGATTTATTTAAAAAAAACTATCATTTGGCAGGTTCATGAATTACCTCCCTTTAAAGCTTATTACTTCCCTTGGATTTGTTTTTTTTACCTTTGACCTTGAAGGAGGACCTTGACCTTTCACCACTCAAAATGTGCAGCTCTATGGGATACACATGCATGCCAAATATTAAGTTGCTATCTTCAATATTGCATTAAGTTATGGCCAATGTTCAAGTACATAAAATAAAAAAAATGAGTGAAAATCTCTGACCCGGACCCACCCCAACCCTCATAACTTTTGACCCAGGGGTCAGATCAAAATTCCAAATAGTGCAGGGTCGCACATATGCTCATAGCTACCATGTGTGTAAGTTTCAAGGTTCTAGTGCTTATAGTGTAGGAGGAGAAAGTGGCCAGGACGGACAGCGGAGATAACTACACTATCCCCACGCTTTTCAAAAAGCGTGGTGATAATTAGTTTTCATAAAATCGTGTTTATTCAAATAAGTGCCTTTTTGTCCGTCTTGTTTTGAAAACATGCGAATTATTAAACGTTAATTTTGCCGACATGCTTTCATTGTCTGTTCACAAATTTATTTAAAAGATATATGGTTACTTTGGTATGACAGTTTGGTGTGATTAAAGAATCACTTCAATGTAAACTAGAAATGGCGCGACAGAGGCCGATGCGCATCCCCACGCCGCATGTTTGACCCAGGGGCGCCCCAGAGTAGGTAATGGAGCCATGCATAGTTGAGATTGAACGTATTGTCATAAGAGAAGTTCAGTATCAATTAGAAGTGAATCGGTGTAGAAATTAAGAAATTATAGTAAAAGGCAATTTTGGGTGGGCGTGGCCTATGTGGGTGGGGCGCCCCAGGGTTGGTAATGGGGCCATAAATAGTTGAGATTGACCATATTGTCATAAGAGAGGTTCAGTATCAATTTGAAGTTAATGGGTGTAGTAATGAAGAAATCATAGTAAAAGGCAATTTTGGGTGGGCGTGGCGCCCCAGGGTTGGTAATGGGGCAATGCATAGTTGAGATTGACTGTATTGTCATAAGAGAGGATCAGTATCAATTTGAAGTGAATCCGTGTAGAAATGAAGAAATTATAGTAAAAGGCAATTTTTGGTGGGCGTGGCCTATGTGGGCGGGGCGCCCCAGGGTTGGTTATGGGGCCATGCATAGTTGAGATTAACCGTATTGTCATAAGAGAGGTTCAGTATCAATTTGAAGTGAATCGGTGTAGAAATGAAGAAATTATAGTAAAAGGCAATTTTAGGTGGGCGTGGTCTATGTGGGTGGGGTACCCCAGGGTTGGTAATGGGGCCATGCATAGCTGAGATTGACCATATTGTCATAAGAGAAGTTCAGTATCAATTTGAAGTGAATCGGTGTAGAAATGAAGAAATTATAGTAAAATGCAATTTTGGGTGGGCGTGGCCTATGTGGGCGGGGCGCCCCAGGGTTGGTAATGGGGCCATGCATAGCTGAGATTGACTTCATTGTCATAAGAGAGGTTCAGTATCAATTTGAAGACAATCGGTGTAGAAATGAAGAAATTAATAGTAAAATAACCTAAAAAAATGAGTAAAAATCTCTGACCCGGCCCCACCCCAACCCCCATAACTTTTGACCCAGGGGTCAGATCAAAATTCCAAATAGTGCAGGGTCGCTCATTTGCTTATATCTACCATGTGTGTAAGTTTCAAGGTTCTAGTGCTAATAGTGTAGGAGGAGATAGTGGCCAGGACGGACGGACAGACGGCGGAGATAACCCCAATATCCCCACGCTTTTCAAAAAGCGTGGGGATAATGAGCTTTATCAGACAACAATGATGTTTGCAAAGTCATTATGAGGGCTGTCTATATATATATATAAAGCACATTATTGCATACTTGCATTTTATCAGATAATCAACCAATCTTCGTTAATCTGGTGACGGATGCCTTTTACAGCCTAAAACCTGTCAGATAAAGGTGAGAAGTCACAATTGCGCAATATGTGTAATGTACTTCGCTAATAGACAATTGCTTCACCTGACATTTTATGAAATCATTTTGAAATCTAACAAGATATTATAATTAATTAGAAAATTAAACAATATACTTTGACTATTTAAAAAAAAAAATTAAGTACATACTACCATGACCGCCATGATAATATCATTTTTTAATTTGTTGTGTATTATTGTGAGATTATGACGATAGTAAACTGACAGCCAAAGAATGTAATTTTATTTCATACGACTTACTTACAAAATTACTTTCTGTTCGAAAAAATCTATAAGGAACTACCCTTGCAACCTTAGCGAGACCTTAGTCGTAGATAACATAAACAGAGGAACCCACATTCCAGCAGAAGATTCATGGTTGTAGATTGGGAATATATAAACATCATATTCATTAGACATGTTTGAAATGATTGACAATATTTATTATTGTCTGAGCTATTCTTGCTGTTAATAACCATTGTGTTGGAAATCATTAAAATGATTGTCCTAAATAGCTTTGTAACCATTCTCTGTATAAATGGTTTTATTTATTTCATTTCAAATGCAATCATTAAATCGGGACTGCACAATTTATATATGTGTTAAATTGTAATATATTTATAAAAATATGTTACAATAACACAAAATAGGCAAGAACAATTATACATTATACATTGAAGACGAATTTCATAAAATGCAGCAAAGACAAAATAGCGCCCCGAATCGATAGTGACGAAGATATTTCGTACATCTTTTTCTACAATGACCGAAGCATTCGCCTTTTTATTAGGATCGGAGTTATAGTTTCGTGTGTCGGATGAATAGATATCGTTGCAGGAAATTAAAATGATCCGTAAAACTAAATTTAGATTCACATTGTATATGTATGATATTCATATGATATATGGCGAATTGGACTGTACAGACATTTTTGATTTCAGAATTAAATATCTGGCTTATTTCACATGGTTCAACACATGTTCTTCTTAACTTTTATCTTAATTTATATTGAAATATATGTATAATAAGTTTTTTTACACATTTTATATAAATCATAAATATTTGACAAAATCGTGCAGTTCCGCTTAAATGCTTTGTATGTTTTCAATAAAAAGGCATTTGTATCTTGAGTATGCAATTGTTATAAGTTATGAATATAACAAATTACTTGTGTTTTGTTTTACTCCAGTATTGACTTCTTCTATATATATGACAAAATAATTCAGGGCAGGTTGTCATTTCGTTTGGGGCGAGTTATCTTTCGATTGGGGAGAGTTGTCTGAAAAACTTGGGGCGAGTTGACCATATTTTGGGGCGAGTTGGCTTTGGGACGAGTCATCGGGCGAATGTAATTGACAACCCTTCTGAGGAGTCCTCAGCCAATGTTTTATCTTCATTTGCCTTATTATACTGCAAATAAATAGTTGTGAACGTCCATATTCTTGACGAAAGTTAAGTATACACGGTTTGTGAAAGACTCAATACGTAGTAACGATCTGAAAATATAATTATATCATGAAAAAATGTCTTATTTTTGT
The DNA here is from genome assembly GCF_020536995.1 of Dreissena polymorpha. Classification (NCBI taxonomy): domain Eukaryota; kingdom Metazoa; phylum Mollusca; class Bivalvia; order Myida; family Dreissenidae; genus Dreissena; species Dreissena polymorpha. Next base: position 107,018,992 of record NC_068356.1, on the reverse strand, counting down.
CAATTTTTGTAATGAACAATTCCAGAGACGTTATCTACGCTTCTGAAAATTCGTAATATCGTGGTAAACATAACAGCGATTACTTGCAACATTTTGTACAAGACTAAAAATATTATTAACAATATAAATAAACACTAACACTTCATTTGTGAGATATTTACCTACGAACTTTACCTGGGCTTATTAGTCATTTGATTTTAATGTCACTTTTTATAGAAAAGGCTACACCTCTTTCGAGTCGAGGTTATGCATAAATGAATTAGCCGATTAATATTTAGGTTAAAAAACACTAAATATTGAAAGAGTTTACTATCGACGACTAATGCCTCAGTCACAAATAAAACGGTCGCCGGCCAATGTGTCCGTTCTCCAGGCATTGGGAAGACTGGAAACGTCGGAGCCGTCCGCCGTCCGATGAGTGACACAGTTTAATATCTCAGTTAGAAATTGAGACCAATCACCGTTCGATCAGCGGACGACGTATTTTCCCGATGATCACTTAAAATTTTACCCGACGTCGGGCCCGGAAGATCGAAAGAAGATCGGACGATCAACGCACGGTTGTCGCCCGGCGATCGCCCGACATCGGATTCGTTGAAATTAACATAACTTAAATATAAACACCCACAAACTTGTTGAGTCGTTGTTAATTTTCATAAAGATGTTACATCGCAAATATATCATAAATAGCTCTATATGACTATGAATAATTATAAAGAAAATAATTAACCTTTATATTATTGTGTTTCTTTTTGTTTCAAATATTTATCGTCAGTAATAATAATAGATACATGGTAATCGACTGTGTTGATAGTGTCAATCCGCTAGATCTTGGAAATAGTTTTTTCTTGAGACGTGGATTCTGATTGGCTTTTTCAAATTTCAAGATGTGCATGCAATAAATAGCGTTAACACTGACTTTTCATGTAAAGTTATTTTCTTGTGAAATCAAAGCGCCGAAGGTGATGCAGTTGTTCCCTATTTGAATGTATTTAATATTACAACCACGGGACATGAAGTTCGACTTTTTTACGTAGGCCAATCGAACGGCCGCGAAAAATGCAAACACCAATGTAATTTACTTTTAATTGTCTACAGTGGTGAGACTTTGCTTAAACATCAAGGCGGAAAATGACATTGATTTACAATATCTCATAAATTTATACAGGGTTCATACAAACTCTTATAATGAGTACAAAGATGAAGATAAGTTTAAACAAGAAATATCTTTTTTTTAAATGACTTATATTGTATAGGTTGGCGCTAAGGATTACTCGGTAGTAGCCAAGTTTCAGCGTCACGATGACGACCCTCATCATAATCTTACGCAGAATGGACCAAAGCATAAGTGTAATGATATACACAGATTTATAGATCTTTGTAATACATGTTTTGTTATCAACGAGCATTTTATTAAATGTTCAAGCAAACTACATTAAAAAATGCTTCATATAATTTATTTCCATTTCATTTTTATTCAGTTTCTTGTAATGAGTCAATACTTACTCATCGTGTGCATTAATTCCGATTAAAACTTTTCACCATAAATATTACATGTGTTAAGTTTCGTGTCTATATTTAGTTACAGCATCTGTTGTATTGCAACACGCACGCTTTAAATGCGTTAAACTTGACAGACGACGCTCTCTTATTAAAACACGTGTATTACTTGTCGTACATGTCTAGTGCATGGAATACCCTGTAGATGCGTTCAAAGGGGATTGGAGCAGCAAGTATTATCACGTGGAAAACGATGTAAATCAGTTTTATTAATGGAAATGATGAAATAAACATATACTGGAATTAAATTGATACCGTGTTTATTTGATAAAGGTTATTGTTTTCACAACTTATGAATCCATACGGATTCAATTGCTCATCATTAGCTTTTAACTTTTCATAAGTAACCATTGTATATAGTTAAACGTTGTGATGATTATGCCCGACAATGTCGTTATATTCACATAAATACGCAAAAGATACGAATATTTCGCAAAATATTTCAAAATAAAACATAACCCATAAATAATCAGTGTTTCGTATAGCATTAGCCGAAATTTCAACGCTATGGTAACCTAGATTTAATGAGATACACAATTCTCGTTTTTAATTTTGTTCCACAATGTATTCCATGTTAATTTCCTGCCACGAACTCCGTATTGGTGAGAACTAGGTCTGCTTTGGACGCTGCCCGAAGCCAATCTCGCGTTCGCTCGTAAATGTTCGGATATCGGCACCGCAAATTCACACGGAAAATATTGTCACATAACTCCGCCAAGGACGGTTCCAAGCCCGCGCTGAAAAAGGATGATGGTTGGGCGTAGGGCTAGCTACCCTACCCTGTTAAAACAGTATTGCTACAGAAACGCCAGAATAAAATAACAACAGACATCACGGACCTGGGAAAAGGTGGACTTCCAGCTGGAGGACGTATGACGACGGTTTTCAACTGAAAGCCTTCAGGCCGAAGACCATCATCTCCACCAGGACCACAACCACCACAACCACCATCAGTACATGAAATGTCCGAACCATGTACGAGACCGGGAAGACAGCACAAGTGGCCGCAGAGATGAGGAAGTTCAACCTCACCATCTTAGGGATCAGTGAATCAAGATGGACTGGCTCTGGTCAAAAGCGACTGGCTTCCGGTGAGTTACTGTTGTTCTCGGGACATGAGCAGGAGGATGCAGCACACACACAGGGAGTAGCCCTGATGCTTTCCAAGTCGGCACAAAGAGCGCTCATCGGGTGGGACGGCCTCTTTCCTTACAAAGAAGAAGAGGATCAACATGGACATAATCCAGTGCTACCGCCGACGAACGACTATAAAGAGGATGAGAAGTACACCTTTTACAATAGACTGTCAACCATCATACAAGACAGACGAAAGAAAAACATCATCATTTTAATGAGTGACTTCAACGCCAAGATCGACAGTGACAAATGAGGATATGAGGAGATCATGCGGAAGCAAGGGTTAGGAGAGCTGAATGACAACTGGGAGAGATTCGCAGACCTGTGCGCCACAAGTAACCTGGTCATCGGAGGAAGTGTTTTCCATCACAGAAGGATACACAAGGCAACTTGAGTGTCACCAAACCTGTCAACGGAGAACCAGATTGACCATGTGTGCATCGCAAGGAAGTTTCGCCACTCTCTTCAGGATGTACGTTTCAAGCGAGGAGCAGACGTGGCTTCGGACCATGATCTCCTGGTCGCCCGATTGAAACTAAAGCTGAAGAAGAGTTGGACAGGGATCCCAGCCAACGCCAACGTTACAACACTGCCACACTGGAAGCAAGAAGAGTTCAAGGTCACTCGCTCCGAAATGTTCCAGGTCCTAGAGGAGCTGCTTGAAGAAGAGACGATATAGCAGAAGTGACAGAACGTGAAAGAAGCAGTGACTTTAACATGCCAATAAGAACTGGGCTCCAAGTCTTACACCCACAAGGAGTGGATATCAGCAGAGACGCTTCAGAAAGTTGCGGAAAGAGGAGAAAAATAGGCAAGTGTAAACAACAGCAGACCATGAGCCGAAAAAGTGAAAGCACAAGAAGAGTACACAGAAGCAAACAGGAGCGTCAAGCTAAGTATTAGAGCAAACAAGCGCAACTACATAGAGACGCTTGCAACAGAGGCGAAGAGACAGCCTATCAGATGGATCTGTACTCCATCACCTAAAGATTAGCAGCAAAGTTTGCCAAGCCAGAGAGGCCAGTAAGGGACAAAAATGGAGGAGTAATAACACATGACGAAGGGCAGAAGAAGAGTTGGATTGAGCACTTCCAGGAGCTACGCAACAGGCCAGCTCCTGCAAACCCATCGGAGATTTTGCCAGCTACAAGCGATATTCTAATCAATCGCTTCACTCCCACAAAAGAAGAGATCAGCAGCGCCATCATGCAATTGAAGAACGGCAAATCTGCAGAACCTGACAGCGTACCGGCAGAAGCACTTAAGGTTGGCGTGGAGACCAGTGTGGAGCTACTACACCCGCTCTTCAGCAAGATATAGGAAGAAGAAGAAATTCCAACAGAGAGGAAAGAGGATTACCTCATCAAGCTGCCCAAGAAAGTCGACCTCAGTTCATGCTCCAACTACGGAGGAATCACAATGTTGTCCATCCCAGAAAAGGTGTTTAAACGCATCCTGTTGAACCGAATGAAGGACGCAGTAGATCCGCATCTCCGTGACCAACAAGCAGGCTTTCGAAAGGAGAGATTGTGCACGGATCAGATCGCAACCCTGCGCATCATTCTGGAACAATCCTTGGAGTGGAATTCGCCGTTGAATGTCAACTTCATTGACTATAAAAAGGCGTTCGACGGCTTTGACCGTGAATACCTCTGTAGACTTCTGAGACACTACGGAGTGCCAGGAAAGATCACCAACATCGTCAGGAAGTCTTATGAAGGAATGACCTGCAGAATCGTTCATGGCAGACAGCTCACGGATGCCTTTAAAGTGAAAACCGGTGTGAGGCAAGGTTGCTTACTCTCACCTTTGATGTTATTACTTGCCATATAATTGGATAATGAAGACATAGACGGAGCAGAAGCGGAATGGGATTCAGTGGACACTCTGGAAACAGTTGGAAGACCTCGACTTTGCTGATGATTTGGCTCTTCTTTCCCACACCCAACAACAAACATGTTAGCTGACAATTCAGCTAGACTGGGCCTCACCATCAACAGAGGAAAAGCAAGGTATTCAGGACCAACGCATCCAACAACACACCCATCACAGTCCAAGGCGAGGAGCTGGATGAGGTGGACAGCTTCACCTATTTCGGTAGCATTCAGGGAGGAACGGATGCAGATATCAGAACCCGCATCGGTAAAGCACGAGCAGCCTTCCATCAGCTGAAGAACATCTGGGGATCCGGCGAAATTGACATCACGACCAAGATTAGGCTCTTCAATACCATCGTGAAACCACTACTCCTATATGCAACAGAGACCTGGAGAACCACTGTCACCACCATAAAGAAAATACAGGTCTTCATCAAGATCCGCTGGCCAGACAAGATCTCCATCGAAGAATTATGGAGAAGAACAAAGCAGCAGCCAGTTGAAGAAGACATCCTTCAGACACGTTGGCGGTAGATAGGCAACACCCTTCGCAAGCCTGCATCAAATACGACAAGGCAATCTCTCACATGGAACCCCCAAGGGAAAAGGAAAAGAGGGCGGCATAGAAACACCTGGCGCCGTGACCTGGATGCAGATGCTAAGCAGATGGGCCAAACATGTGGGCAGCTGGAGAGACTTGCCCAGAACCGAGACGCCCGGAGGAAGCTGGTTGGCGACCTATGTCCCAGATGGAACCACAGGCGAAGATGAGATGAGATGATATTGTCACATACAAAAATAAAAACGAGCATTTTGTATCGCGTAAAATCTGTTACCAGACCACATTTTATGTATTTACTTTATTTTTCGAAATATTGTACAAAATATTCGTTGATTTCGAGTGTTTATGGGCTTCTAATGTACTGTATTAATAACCGTTTTATATTACGTAAATGGTAAAACTGCAATTACTTTGTAATCTATCTGCGGTAACACGGGGTGGAATCATTGCGACCACAACGCTCGTGTTATTTGCGTAAAATGTCGCAATGCAGCTTCCGTTGTGGTGGCAATTTCAAAAAATGGATGCAAACGGCGAGTACGATTTTGTTTTTTACGTTTCCCGAAGACATACAGACCTTAATTAAAAAATCGGAGAATGCTATTCGATACGAATATTAATATTGTTTACTATTTTGGCAAATTTCTTGACAAAAATCCGATATCGATCCTAACCTCAATGACTTAACAAATGTTGGTTCATGTGATGCTGACAATGAACAAGTCGCATATTTTTACGATAATATTAATTTTTGTACAGAAAATCCCGTTTTATATTCGTTTTTTTAATAACTATGCTCGGCTACACAAAAATTCGTAACCTCTGCTGAATGAAAAAAAGGCATTGTACCTGTTGTTTTGAAAGTGTTGTGGTCGCGAGCACATGTTGTGGTCATAATTTATTGTTGTGGTGCTGATGTGAAGTAACTTATATAATATAATATTCGCTAGTTCCCCTCTCATTAGCATTCTCGTAACCGATTGGACGGTGAACATCAACGTTTGGCGACTAGAAAGTTACCTGGGAATTTCTCGTGACGCATCTGTGTCAGCACACATACTGTGTCATATGGCTTGAATATTCGACACGCACGTAATGCTATCTCTTATCAGTGGATTATCTATTACCCAATGGGGTGTTTATGGCTATCAGCGCGTAGAAGTAGATACTGAGTGCTATTTTAAAGTAGGGAATACAGATATACTATTAGAGAAACCTTGATTTTCTTTTACATTTTCAACTTTAATCGCCAGTTGAATTCAATCGCCACAGGCGATTTTCGCAATCGGAAACGCTAACATATAATATCCTGACTTTGAAATTAAGTAAGAAAAATACGCTTTTAAAAAATTAAATTCAAAAACAGTTTACAACTCTTGTAAGTCGCATATATGAAATGTGTGTTATTCAATGCGCGTATATTCAAGCCACACGTAAATGGTCGTAAATAAAAATTAACTAAGGGAGATCGCATCATATGTGTCCCAACATTGCTTATTATTAGTTTATGTTTACCATCGAAATAAATGGTATTTTAATATTTGATTTATACGCAGTTTTCTGTCGACACATTCAAATCACTCTTTCAGAGTCGCGTCATGCGAAAAAAGGTGTTATGGCGATTCGGCTAGCGTACCTCAAGCCTAGTCTGCGCAATTGCGCAGTCTCGTCAGGAGCTGCGCTGTCTGCTATAAATCACGCAAGGTCTCATTAGGTATCTCCTGACCAGACTTCAAGATGCGCTAGTATTATATGGCATAAGACCAATTTTCACATGACGCGGGTCTTAAAATTTATATAAAACTCTCTTTGTTTTTCATGAATGGAACATCTAAGCAAAACACTTTTCGATAGGATATTCAATTCAAACAGTTTTTACAGCACACTGGCAAATTTTGGTAGCCAAGTCAGTCTTTCAAGAACGATTTCCATACTGACTAACCACGTACGGCAAACATTTGTGGTAAGATAATGAAACTATTTCCGTTTTATCATGACTTTATAATATTTCGGAAGTTTTTGTTTCCTCATCTTGAAAGCGATACTGTTTTTTTTTTCAACGTTTAACGATAGTCCATTATGTCTTTCCCAGACGAGTAACGAGTCAAAATACGAAGTGTGTCATCGATGCGAAAAGCTGGTTTTAATAGTAATATAAGTATTATTTAAAAATATATCAAACACAATACTATCGAAAATGATCAAAACAAACCTTTTTGGTATTTTCTGTTGAGTTTAAGCGAACGTTTCTTATAAGACCCTCAATTAATGCGTGTTTTTGGCGAACTGGCAGTAAAACTAATGTTGGTTCCGATATTAACATTTCGACAATATAGTAACGTCAGTTAATCGTAGGAAAAAGACTGGTACTGACACGTATCCTCCTATAAGTTGCAGAACCGAAAAGTCTACCGGTATGTATCGTACGTACAAATACTCAAAATAAATGGGGATTTCCAACGCGTCACGTTCTTTCCGCTTAACTACAGAGCAATGCCTGTCAAGCAGGTTTTCACACCACAATTGATTGTTTTAGCCTTTTAGCCTTTTTGGCTATTAAATATACTTGTTTTAACGAATGCGAAAATTCCAGTTAATCATTCGGCCTGCTCGCGGGAAATTCTTGCAACATTTAATGGGCTGTTCATAAAGGTCAAAACCTGGGTTCGACAGTTGCGTCGGAAAGAGTTTCCCAGAACAAATAGATGCGTCTTTTTGTACTTATTAAGAGCAACGTAGTGTTCACCTATGTGTGCACTTGTTGAACGAAACCAAGCATCATTTTGTCTGACCGATATGGTGTGTTTCCTCTGAGTAACATTACACAGGACATTTGGGAGCGTTAAGAATTTTGTCACCAAAATGCGACCGAGCGTCACGTTGGAATTCTTATCTAGCTACCTTCCATATCACATTTCTAAATATTTTAGCCATCAGAAAAACTCAATTAAAGGGGCCTTTTCACAGATTTTGGCATGTTTTGAAGTTTGTCATTACATGTTTTATATTGATAAATGAAAACATTGGGTCTAAAAAGCTCCAGTAAAAAGTCAAGAATAAAATTAAAAAAAGGAAAAACAGCGCTCGAACCAGTGACCCCCGGAGTCCTGGAGTAAAAACCAATTAGACCACTCGGCCATCCTGCCAAGTATGAATCTGACATGTATTTTATACTTCATATAAGCAATCTTCGCAGTTTCACAAAATTAAACGACAACAACAGAACTCTCCAAATTATTCAATCGTTTCGAGTTGCAACGCTATATAATTTTCAGGTTTTTAAATCATCAAAAGATGCATATAACGGCTATATTAGACCATAGTAAATGTTCAGTATTACTGTTTCCTCACAAATATCATAACTTAAACGATAATTTGCGAATCTGAAACAACTTTTTTCAATTTTGTCAATTTACCAAAACGTGAAAAGATCCTTTAAAGAGCGGTAGGTATATTTTAGTCCAAACGACGCTGAACAGAGATCATCAATGACTGCTACAACTGCAATAAAAGAACAATTCGTACAAAACTAAGTGTTTTTACAGGAGTTCCTGGAGTAAACATATAATTTAATGTCATATTTTAGATTATTGTTGGAAACCGGAATGTGTCGAGACGAAGGCGAATCGTCATGTTTCCACTACTGCTTGTCGTATAATTGACAGTGAACTGACTTACTATGCATATACCAAAACGAGGAAGAGTTGTAAACATCATTTAATTTGTTCATGTACGTACTTATAATGTTATGCTAAATGGGGTTTTGTAAATACATTGTATATGCATTACGTTAATTCTTGTTTTATAAGATTTATAAACAACTGTTCGTGTGAAGGCAAGACCAATTATTTATTCTTGTTTTTTTCTTTGAATCAGTTTGGGGGAGGATAGAATAATAAAAGTTTAAACGTGTTTGTCAACTTTAATATATGCGTGGGTCGCGGATATGAATCTCATCACCGGTTGTAGAGTCATTTTATTCCACAATACATAATTAATCAGATAAATATGATATATTCAGAAATTATCAACTCAGAAATTATAAGAGCAGAATTTATTTATAACCAATTTTTATTATTTCAGTAACGGACATTTTATTATCATAAGGAAAGGCAAGATTTCAAAATAAATAAAAATAATTTCTAGAGATTTAGAGTTTTATCTTATGGCAATAAATATCCCCATCTACTGTTATATGTTTGAAAGTGGTTTTTTTTTAAGGAAAGTGCCTTTAATGATTGAAATTAATGTCTCGTAAGAAGTTTCTTAATTGAGTGTATGATGTCATAAAAGATAGCAAGATGTGGGATAAAATAAGTGGCACCTCTCTCCATTGTACTATTAAGTTGTTTCCCTCGTCATGTCCACACTGAATACAGCTATCTTCTGCGCGCTGTTTGCATTGGTACACGCTGGAAGTAAGTCGTGTATATTCTTCGACTGATCTCTTTCATTGAAATGTAGTGTTTTTAATGCTCTTAGTCATTTAAATTGTCTTTTTTCTGAACGGAACAAAATAATAAAATAATTAAATTGAATACACGCATTAGTCTGAAAAATGTATTTATACATCTATACATTTAAGGTGCAAATCTAAACGAAAGACAAGATGTTCATAAACTTCCCTCTCATTATTTTGCTCATTACGTGTTCCAGTAGCACTAAGGATGACGTTCCAGTGCACGATTCCATACATTGCTTGTAATATGCGTAATTATTGATGTAACACATAGTTATATCATGTAGTGTGGTGGGTTTACTATTTACTATTTCATTAATCGTTTATGAAAAGTACAAGTTACTTGTAGCTGTAGACCTCTATGTACACTATGTCTTTCCTCTTGTTCACCCAGTCGTCCAGCGTTCGTTCCAGTGCGGGAACCAGTCGTACTACACGAGCGATAACGGTATCATCCGGAGTCACGCCGGTTACGACCACGGCCATGACTACGGCAAGGACCTCGACTGCCTGTGGACCATAGAGGCGCCACCTGGCAAGATGGTGCAGCTCGTGGCCAATACATTCAATGTCGAGGGAGATTATAAGTATGAAGGCATGCTTACCTTTTGTTAAAGTTCTGCTTTATAAAACATTGTCATGATAAAGAATCAGCATTGTCGAAAGAATTTTTTCACTTGAATTGTTTTGTAATAACGCTATTAAAGATCAGTAGTTTTCTTCATAGGGCTGCGATAATTCGTGTTATTTATTCAACAAACAAGCATAGAAGAATGCCGAAAGAACAATACTTTATTTATCTTATATATATATATATATATATATATATATATATATATATATATATATATATATATATATATATATATATATATATATATATACACGGTATTAACAACTGAATTTTAAACCCATACTTTTCAACGCAACACTTGATTCCCAGGGAATAAACGGTGCTGCTTTTTATTTAAAAAAATGAGATTTTAACTATAAACGCACCTCTAGTAGCTTGCCTGGAATTGAAACACGAAACACGTTTAGTGTTTCTTTCTGATATTATATGCCTAAATTCTCTGGAACTGCGGGGGAAAATATTGCCTATTGCCCGTATAATGATAGCTTAATACTAGTATTCGCACAGCGTCTTACTAGTTATGCTACTCCGTAAAAGCAATATTATCTTCCATATGATAGGTCGCTCATCATTTGACTTACAATCGTTTCCGTTCATGCAGCTGCCAGTACGATTACGTGGAGTTGTTTGACGGCAACTCGACCGGCGCCACGAGCCTGGGCCGCTTCTGCGGGCACACGTTCCTGCCCATATCCTCCACCCAGCGTTTCCTCACCCTCAACTTTGTCACCGACCACGCGACAGGCTTTCGTGGTTTTGAGTTCTTCTACAACTTCACGGATCACATCATCCGTAAGCGTTGTGAACTACGACCGTAATAACTTTATTTTGTTTTTAGGAACTAAAAAAAGGAGGCAACCTACCGCCAGGATGATATTATCCTGATTATTTTTAGCATAAGATTGAAAATAAAATGTTTTCCAGGAAAAGTTGTTGGAAATTGGTGTCAATTAGGTCAATTAGGTCATGGGTTATTTTCACTATGCAGTGGTTTGTATTTTTTCTCTGACCGCAGATACCTGTCGGCAGGGCCAGTTTCTGTGCACTAACGGGCGCTGTATCACCGGCAGCTACCGGTGTGACGGACAGGATGACTGCGGGGATGACAGCGACGAGACTTCCTGTCGAAACACATGTAAGGCAGAGTGATTGAAATTAGCACGTTGTTCACATTTTTTCCCGCAGCATAACACTAGATTGGCATAAGTTGATGTCATTGTACATGAATGGTCCGTAGAATCTGGTTTAGTCATACACATGTAGTACATGTATAACTGAATTGGGAAGCGGGCTCGAAACCAGGCTTTACCATAACCGTCCTATTAGTATTTTGCATGGCACATTGAATTGAGATGACAACCATACATTCCATTTTAATATCTTCAACTTCGCTTCGGTCAAAGTTAATAATTACCATGATTGTATTTTGCTATATTCTTCACAGCGCCCTCTCTCACTTCCTGCGGCTTCAACGAGTTCCGGTGTGTCCGTGTTTCGTTCCTTCAGAACCCATGTATCCCGAGCTACTTTGTGTGCGACGGAGACAACGACTGCGGCGACAACTCGGACGAGTCCGGTCCGGCCTGCTCGGGATCATCACACTTCTCCACTAACATCTTCAGTAACTTCTTCACAACAGCGGTGTCGTTCTCAAGTAGGTGATCATCGACATCTCGTAGCAAATAGGGCAGGGCCTCAGTAAAATAGTTAAAATAGTAAACACGATTATTCTACGGTCCTTATTTTGTCGTAATCCTCAAATAAGTACCGGTAGATATAATTAAAGTCACCTTGCGATTTAATATAAACTGTTAGTTTTAAGCCTTAACTTTAATCGGTAAATTTATGTAGCATATAAACATAGTAGGAATTAAAGCACGTGAATTTGCTTATCAGAGCAAACATGCGACATTTTGTGATTTATTAAGGAATCGCGGTATGCAATATTTCTAAAATGGAACTATCAAAAGGATAGATTCCCCTTAAGTAAATATGCCATCATGAAACAGTTAAACTGACAAACTGCGTGATGAAGAATGTGTGACCTGATGTCGAATATGTACAACCAGTATAACCCTTTAGGTTGCCAGGTAATGGTAGCCACAATAATCCAATACGTAATTGTGATAATATGAGTAGTTTCATTACGAACGTGCGTTTCCACCGTATGAACAGACAGCAGAGCGTGTGGCATTAGAGACTTCACCGGAACTTTCGGCAACATCAGCAGTCCCGACTACCCCCTCAGCTACCCCGGAGCAGCCCAGTGCACGTACCACGTGACCGCCCCTTCCGGAACCAAGGTGCGCGAGTGCACGGTTATGCCATGTTTCTTTTGCAGGAAACCGGTTTGATAAAGGTCTCAATGAATAATGACCAGTATTGTCTTTGGAACTGAAAAATTAACATGGCGCCTTAAAAGGGCCTAAAATGGCGAGTACAACGCTTGCGCTTGGATGCAGTATTGCTCTAATGGTCACTCATCGATTTAAAAAACCTGAATATTACAATTACACCGTTTTCACTTTTATGTATTTAGTCAAATAGTTGTTTTATGTGAAACTTTGATCAAATAGTTGCGCATGTTTTTTTTTACCGAACCTTCATAACATGCTTTCCGGTCATAGGCAGTTTTCATTGTGATTAATGTTATTTTACTGGCTTAAACACACACACGTTTATTTCATTCGAAAATTCCTGCAGTTGTTTGTGTGTACATTTTTAACGCGCTGACCGCCGTGCTTTCAGAGTATCGCATTCGAGTTCGATCCTCGTTTCCACCTGGAGGACGACCTCAGATGTTCATACGACTATGTCATCGTCGAATCGAAGCAAGGCCACCAGTCTCATGGTAACATATTATTACTTTACATAAGTTATAACGATCGCTTTTTTCTTCAATGGTACTTTAAACTTAAGAAACGAATGCTCGGCCAGTTTCGACAATGATCATTGTGCAGCCAAAACACTGTTTACGTGAAATAAAATAGTAAGTGGTATGTTGTGGTATAAATAATACATTTCAGAAGAAGTTCCCTTTGCGTATTGTTTTCTTGCCATGATTGCTGATATATATCATATAGAGCGATTGATCTCATAGTGTCGAAATGACAATTTTACAACATATTGTAACATATGACAAACAGAAAAACTCTAAGTATTAGGGAGAGAACATTACAATAATTATGAAGACTCAAATAAAAAATACATTTTCTTCCGAAACCGGGAACATGATAAAATTACAAACGCGATACCATCGACTTATTTGGAGTGCTTCTGTTGATTTTAGCTCACTTGTTTGAATGAGTTCACGTGTGGGGTGTGTTAACTTTATCATCAAACGAGCTCTCCTTCTAACTCTCTTGACATATTTTAACGAAGTTTTAAAGGAATGATCCTTCGGTGACCTTCTTTCAAAGTTTTTCAAATTGTGTAACATATAACATATACAACTACATTTTAAATGGAAATTTAAAGTAAGAAATATCTTTTTTTAAAGATATACGGCGTTTATTGTGGTTGGTGTTGGTTAAAGATGAAGAGTTTTAACAATGTGGTCAAAGATAGCGAATGCCTTTTTATGCGCAGTTCTTAACTGCATCACGCGCCAATCAGTCATGGGGTGTTGTGCCAGATTACATGGCTTATTCCGCATTATTAGATATAATTGATCAAATATCTATACCGGTAGATACAGAACAGACATACATGAGAAGAATGGAAATGAATTGAAAACATATAAGTCAACAGGCCACACGTTAATCATCAATACATATTTGAAATATTTAGACGCGCGTTCTTCGAACAGAACTGTTTTAGTGGTTTTCTGGACGTTGTTATTTGATTCGATTTTTAATAGCATCGCGCATGCTAAATAAATTGGTAAATATGGTTGAATAATAATTGTCAAATTAATAAACAAGAAATATCTTTTTAAAAAGATATTCGGTGTACATCCTGACTTTGCAATGAAAGTAGAAAGTTGACGTTATTAAATTAGAGTATTGTTGCATGAAATATTTGTTATGAAGCGCTCGTTACATTAAACCACATACAAGTGTTAGTAGATGCAACTTTTACTAGGCGAGATCACATCATTTGTACCCCCATCTTCGTCATCGAAACATATGTTATGTTGATATTTGATTAAGACGCAGTTTTCTTTCCACACATTCAAGTAACGCTGTTACATCCGCGTCATGTGAACATTGGTCTTATGGCATATGCACTTTCGCAGTCTGGTCAAGGGCTACACTTTCCGCTATGAAAAAGCACGCAAGGTGTCGTGGTATCTTCATAGTAGCCTTTTCAATATGCATATTCTGACAAAATTTCGCAGATGCACAGGCAGGGCAGTAGCTACGCTGGAAGCATATTGCATGGACACCCATTTTTTGCATGACGCGGGTCTTAAAAATCTTATTGCGTCTTGTAAATGGAACATCAGACCACGATACTTTGCTATAGAGCATTGAGGTCACACTGTGTTATTAATAGCAAACTGGCAAATATGGGCCTATTCTGGGTTGCATACGTCACACATGATAGATAATTAAACGATGTCCCTTATCTCATGGACAATATACAATTTCGGTAGTTTTGTCTCACAATACAATTCATATGGCATTTATCGATATGTTTCTATTCATTTATTTCCTTAAAATTCGTGTTATTTGATATCTTGAATGCAATACTGTGTCATCAAAAAAGGTGTTTATTCCGTCTTTTCCTGAAGATTAACTGACCCAGCTCTGACACTGAAAGTCTTGGTGATAAAGATTACCGATAATCCGTAATTGTAAGTGGGTCAGAATGTGTGTCCGCAGGCTCCGCACCTCCCTACACTGAACAGTATTACATTTTACGTTACAAAGACGCGGTGATGTTGCGAATTGTCTGTGTGATTATGCTCAAATCAGCCAATGGAATAAATGATGTGTATTCATTCGGATCTGCTTGCGCTATGTAAGAGGTCATTTTAGGTGAACAACTGGGTTCAACAGCTAAGCCGAAAAATACTTATCAAGGAAACTCATTAAGAATCTATTATTGACACATTATAACAATATCACCGAATATCTTCATTTAAAATATTTCTAGTCAACATATAACGATTCTTTTACTGACCTACGAACTGACCCTATACCTTGCGGATGGAACTCAATGCATCAATGTGAGGTCATGAGCCCAATGCTGAAACGACCACTTGTTTAAAACTTTATACGTTCACGTGTTAAATGGTACATTTTGAAAACAATAAAAACATATTTTGGTCAAAACGAATATCAGAACAGAGAACAAAAATATGCTAGTGCATAGAGAGAACATAATTTCTAAGTACAAACGCTCTTGCGCTAACAATCTTGTCAATATAAAAGGGCACACACAAAATGTATTGATGTCGAGAGTTTATTGTGTAACAGTTGCATCCCTCAAGCCTTTTTATTAAATATAAAATAAATTCATTCTGAAAACGCAGTTGTTTATCCCTTATCATACCATATACTTCACAAAAGTATATTGAATTACCTATATATGCAATTGTGATAAATCTTTGTAGATTGCGCGTGTTCTATTTCGATAAGTTTCTGTTCTACTGGCGGGAAATTTCAATCAAATTTCATTGGACGCTTACAAAGGTAAGCTTAGGTGAAATGCTGGATTAAACAGCTATGCCAAAATATTCGTCCCTCAAGCTGGGGTCAAAACTGGCAACGCCCCAGCGGCTACACGATAGTAGCATATACTTACAAACAGTCTACTCTAAAACCAAAGTTGTATTATTTGGCCTATACTATCATATGCGAATCTTCCCTATACGAATCTCAAATAAAATACAATTTATTATCTTACTTACCACAAATAAACAAAACAAGACATACAATTTTCAATACATTTTTAACAGTCTACAGTTTACAGTCTGCATCAAACATGAGACACATCAAAATGATATAATAATTCAACAGATACATATCCACAAAAGTAATGTTATCTAAATGAAAAACATTTCATTCATACACATATACAATAACTGCCTATTTTGTTTGTCATCTTTAAGTTAACCACTACCTGAATTTCCTAACTAAGTTCGAAAATTCATTCACACTTCAATAGTAATTAAAAAACAAAAAAGGAAACAAACACAATATTAACTAGGTCTTTATAATTTGACTGTCCGAAGCTGAAGCCTCGCTCGTTGTCGCTTGTCCGCTTCCCGAAGCTGAATGACGAAAAACCGCCAAACACACTCGATTTTCTCGAGTACACGTTCAGTTCGCCAAAACGTTCATACCATTATGGGAAAATAATTTTGTTCAAATTCCTCAACGCAAACGATGAAAATAATATTTCCCTTATATACATTAAATCAACACAGTTTAAGATTTCAAATAGAAACCCGAATCACCATGAAGTAGCATAGACTGCATTCAGGCGATTACCATGTGAAATTATAATTGTCAATTGTATGATATATTAATTTTAAAAAAATTGATTTGAAAAAAATACTAAAATTCTCTCAACTTGATGATGACTTTTTAAAATCTTATATAAACACTGTTACCACTTTTATCATATATGTAATCATATATGTAATACAACTATATTTAATATCGTGTACCACTAAATTCGTTGTATGTCTTTGTGTATAATTGTGTGTTACTTGAGTTTCTATTATTTTATGTCCCTTTTCGAAGAAATAGGCATACAGCAGTCGCACTATCCATGTGTAGGTCTGTGCGAAATTTCTTGTCCTTATGTAAAAAAACTTGCAATTTACCGTTGCATAAAAAGAAAGATGATGTGCAATATGATATAGTTTTCCCTTATTAAGTTGGTTAACATCGTATGGTGAACCTCTTCAAAGTGTGTTCCCATATTGAACAAGGCTGAGAGGTTTGGTATATGGCGAGTATCCTCGTACGGTGCTTCTCTACAAAGTTTGTTTCAATCATGCCCCTAGCCATGTCAACGATTAATATAGACTTAATTCGTAAATAATTTAACAAATATTACACTCTAAAACCATAAGGGTAAGCGGTGTCATATTTGGCGAATAACATCATATTAGTATGTTGGTAATCTACCAAGTTTGTTCAATTGATGCCCCGGGTTCAAAATCGGCCCCGCCCAAGGAGTTACTTGTTATACTTGTATCTATATGTACTGAACGCTTAAAAATCTTCTTTCCTGCAATCGCACGTAATAGACAAACATAAAAAAGTTAGCAAACACTAGGTTTTTCATACATGACTCAGGTGCGCAACTTATGAATATAAGCTCTCTTGTCGTTTAGTTGTGTGACTATACATAGATTGCTTTAGAAAAAAATGCATGCAACAATACTTCGTTTGCCGAGTGGTTAAGATGATATCGTTTAAAGCATATGATCAGTGGTCGAGCTCAGGTAGAATACCTGCTTTGATAAATTATATTCTTGTTCTTAAGTTCCCGTTTTGACATTCATCAATTAAAAGCAATTATTGAAGAACTTAAACAAGAGCTGTGTTTGTGAAACACAATGCCCCCATAATGCGCTTTGAAGCCATATATTTGACCTTTGACCTTGAAGGATGACATTGACCTTGACCATTCACTACTAAAAATATGCAGCTCCATGAGATACACATGCATGCCAAATATAAAGTTGCTATCGTCAATATTGCAAAAGTTATGGCC
Organism: Dreissena polymorpha; assembly: GCF_020536995.1. Lineage (NCBI taxonomy): Eukaryota > Metazoa > Mollusca > Bivalvia > Myida > Dreissenidae > Dreissena > Dreissena polymorpha. The sequence continues at coordinate 107,001,086 of NC_068356.1, read as the reverse complement.
AAGGTTAAAGTTTTGGGACAGACACACACATACAATGACAGACACACACATACAATGACAGACAGGCCAAAAACAATATACCCCCGATCATTCGATCTCGGGGCATAACAAAAACATGACCTTAACGTGTTAATCTAAAATGCACGACGTTGTAAGAACAATTAAAATAAAATAGAAATGAAATAAAGTATTATTTTATTTGTCTATCATTACTGTACTCAGGTCCGTTCTGTGGTGGAACGGCCCCGGACCCGTTCGAGATCCAGGGTAACGAGGCGGATATCCGGTTCATCTCCGACTCCTCAAACGAAAACACGGGCTTCCTGCTAACGTGGAAGGCGACAAGTAAACAGTCTAAATGGCCTTATATTCGAATTCATCTACTTTTATTTCATGATCAGTTTATATGCTGACTGATTTCTGCCATATTGTTCTAGCATTTTGGTCGGTTTTAATAGCGCCAAAACGACATCACGAATTACGACACAGGGTATAATTGTCGTATCGGCGCAGTCGGTTGTCGTGCTTGCGTTGTAACCATTCAAACTCGCCATCACACGAAGAACACGTACATTTATATGGTGCATATATGTTCGTTCCAGATGGTGTTCTGGCGTTTTACGCCTTTTTAAATTGCCAACACAGCATAACGCTGTTTAATGTTGCGTAAATTTGAAAAGACATGCTGTAAACAAACAACAAGTCATGATCTGTTCAAGACTTGTATACAATGGGTCGTTAAAGGCCGAATAGACGTATATATTGATCAAATACTGATTCTGAGTGTTCGAAAAATGCTTGAAAATCCGTTGTATATGGGGAAGTATAATAAATTGTATTTTATGCCTTCTGAATGGTGTGTTAACATATCAGTGTATATTTCAGGTTAATCGGAGCTGTGAACGCCACTTGTCAATATCCGCGTGCATGTTACATGTTTAGAAAAAACATATGAAACCAGTTTAGATTTCGTTTGTTTATTTTCCACTTCGTCTTGAAGACAACGATGAACAAACACGGATAGTCTATTTGTTATGATAGCTCGATTTAAAGTGGGACGGAAACGGCGAACGCCCCAGCCACTTAAATTTGCCAAGGTTCCCCTTTTTTTCAATCACGCGAAGCCAGTTTATAATATGCTACTTGTAAGCACAATGTGTCTGTTGGGCGTAGTTTTAGCGAAACAACTCAAGTTCGCTTAGTTATTTGTTTTGTTTAACATCCGATAAGAAAAGTCAACACGTGCTTCTGAAAAAAAGACAACTATAACAGCCTTTTGCCACACACATACACACACGCGCGCACACACTCACGCACACGCCCACACACACACACACGCAATCGTGAAATGCATATCGTCACTTGAATATGCAGTATATTTGTGGCGCCGTTTGGTGTGTTTTTGAATGGTCGGTTATTGTTATATATACACCCCCGCCGTACCCAAATCCTGTATCCGCATCAGGTAACATTTATCAAAAAGTTGCAATAACTTCTTTTTTTTTATAGGTTAACGGTTAGCAGTGGAAGAACAAGTAAAATCCATACATATTAAGATGATTGTTTAAAAGTTTTGCAAAAAGTTGATATAGGGACTGAATGCACTGAAGGCACTCCAGTTGTTCACTTTGTGTAAATAGGGGGGAGCTTTAGTAGCGCACATTGTTGTACACCCAACTTCAATTCGACTGTTCCATCATCGTTATCATTGTCGACATTATTTTGATCATTGTCGTTGTCATAATTTGACATTTTTATCTTCATCGAGTTTTAAGTTTTCAAGTTTTGTTTGGAAAAATCGGCAATACGCCTTTAGCCATTTACATACAAGTAAACAATTTATAGTCAAAGTGCATTAGTACAATACAAATCCAATGATGCAAATAAACACAAACTACTAGTTTGGGAATTCATCAAAGCGGAAAATATTGAGCGCGTTCATCGTAAATTTGTAAAAGATTATTACTATTTATGTCAACAAATTGATTTGCGCTCTATTCCGAAGTTGGTCGATTACCCTTGTATATAGACCTGTTTCAGGATCGTTCAATATATTTTTTAATTACATACAGGAAAACAGAAAAAATTATCTTTAAACAAATTGAACTATTACTGAGATTAGACATTCAACGGAAAAAAATGCAAACAAATGGTCATCGAAAGAACGGAACATTCTTAACCAAACCGATTACCGAATCTGTAACCAATGATAAGTTTACCCCATTATTCAAAAACAGATTACGAGACCAGTATATCACTAACTGCAATGTCAGTGTGGCGTCATGTAGCTCAATGATTCGTTATACGAAACTAAAACCAGTTTTTGAAAGATCATCGTATCTTGTTATTGTTGAAAATAAAAAGCATGAGCATTATTGCTAAATTATGCTTGACGCCTCACAAATTATTTATAGAAACGGACACCAGAACATTGAAAGAGATCAACGCAAATATATCTTATGCAACCTTAATGACATCGAGGATGAATCTCACTTTATTCTTTAATGTTCTTATTTAAATTATGTAAGTAAAGAATTTATTCCAAAGTATAATAGAACTCGTCCAAATATGTCCACATTTATTTAACCTCTTAATAGTTCAAACAAAACTGTATTAAGTAACCTAACCATGTTTTGTTTAAAATGCTTTAAATAAGAGAAAATGTAATATTTTTGTAGTGTAGAATAACAATATATTTTACTTAAAAAAATAAGACCAGAATCAAATAGTTATTGTTATAATTGTTAAACTATACGCATAACATTGAATGGTCACTATGTATTATCTCATTCATGTACGTGTATTTTCTGTAAATTGAAATTAACCGTTCTTTAAAATGAGGTGTCTTTTGTTTGTACTTCAACGCATTTTGTTATTTTATATGTATGTAAATGACGATGAGCTTCACCTGCTTAAGTCAAAATAAACTATTCTGTTCAGTTCTGTAATATTTACAAAACAAACACACGCACGGTATGAAACGAATTACATACATCCCTTGTAGCGACAGCGAATAAAAAACGAAACAGATGTGTATTCCGTCCAAAAATGAAAGAATTGGCTCATAGTGAAAACAAATCTCGACAAGATATATACACATTATCCTAAATAAGAATATTCTGAATAAAACTATATCAGAGTAAGTTCAATACGTGTTTTATCGCAACCTATTCAGGGGGGTGCATGTGTAAACTGGAGCTTACTAGCTTAAATTGATGTTAGATGGAACTTACTTCAACGATGGCGTCGTTTTCGTGTTTCGTAAAGGAGAAGCGGATATTTTCACCCGGTAAGCCACTTAATATTTATATTTCTTTAAAATGAATACGCCCTTTCGGCTCTACGATGGTTGGGCTTTTTTCGGTGTTTTGTTTCACGATCGTAGACGTCGGGATAAAAAAGTTATTGAAAGACGTACGTATCTGACGTTCGAGAAATTGGATGTACAAATATAATTTTCTCTTATTATACATGTAGTGTTGACGCACGTGTATAGTAAAATATAACATAAATCACGATTATTTCATTTTCCCGACGCCGTTTTCATTTCAGATAACTAATTTATTGCCAACATAATTGATTGAAACCCCCTTTTTGGAAAGACAGACAGAATGTTATTTTGAGCGTATCTGCCAGTGTGTATTCTCAACGGGTGTGCAGAGACTATTAATCTTACTAAAAATAAGCGCAGTCGTCTAGGAAGTAAATCTAAATATTCTACATATTCCAAAAAGGTTTGAAAACTTTATACATATATAATACAGAATTATAACTCATATTACCATATTATTCTTATTTAAAGATGTCAATAAGTCTACATTTAAACTCACTACTAAAACCATTAACTTGCACAACGTTTGAATTTTTTAATGCATAACAAAATCCAAAATTATTTAACATTTGCTTAACATTTTAAACCAATATTTAAGAATTTAAACAAATCTGTTTACAAATAATGGATACCTACATAATTCACTATAAAAACTAATATTGCATGTATTTATTCTAACCTGTAACAATCGTTTGCAATATTCTAAATGAATGCGTTCAGGATCATCTGACTTTATTAAACCCCAGACTTCTGAACCATAATTTGATATAGAACCTAAAAAAAGAGTAAATACAATGGACAAAATATTTGTTCGTTATATGTAAAGTCATTACATTTAAACATCAATATATTCATTGTCTTAAGAGCTTTACCGACCAAAGAAACTGACTTCCTTTTAAGCACATTTTGGTGCCTGACTTTCAAATGACAAACAGCTCTTTTCTATGTTAACGAGCTTGCCACGACATACCTATCCATCTTTAATATATGTGTACTTCAATATTTTAGTTCTATAGCATGCTATGTGGTGCAATGTTTAGTGTTATCTTAATCACGTTACTTACTGTAGAATTATAATAATGCTGTACGAAAAACCTGCCGACCAACTGAATCAATTAACATATTTCTTGAATATGAATATGGGGTGGCTGATGTACGAGATAGTAGCCCTTTTCAGTATAGTTTAATTAATTTAATGTATTTTGTTACGTGTCGCCCTTATTCTGATATGAACATTTTTTAACCATTCTTTTACTGGCTTTTTAGATGATTAGAGGGCGATAATAAGTGCATTTTTCGTCGCAGTATATGTAATTAGGAATTTAAAATGAGGGGACGACTGATATGCCATGCCACATTCATGGACCGCATTAGTTTAAATGAAAAACATGCCAGAAAGAATCCTTTAGCATAGCCGGACTAAAACAGCTAATAAAAACACACTAACCCAACACAAACATGTACAGCTGATGTTTGTAGTTGTCTTTTGTAATCTACAAATAGACAAGTCTGACATATAATGTACACGTTTAATTCCGTATATGTTATGATGCTAGTTTCTCACTTTTTTTAATTAAAACAAACAATTATCTGTGTTACGTCATCTCTTCCCGCGATGTCTCTGCATACATCTTCAAGTGTATTCAGCACTTACATACATTATAAAAAAATATTTTGGGTCGGAATAAAATCGTTATGCATTTGACATATTAACATCACTTAAGATTAGGAGGCAATGTTAGGAACAAACGAAATAACCTTTCTTAGTGAACTTCTACTTTATTTCCTCAATGCAACAGTCTTAAATACTACATATTCACATAAGTATTAAAGAGAAAAAATGCTTGTATATATTGATCACTTCTACTGAAATCACATCGTGTATTGCATTTGTCCGAATCTCTATCCACTGCAAGTTCACTTGCGATTGTGCGATTATGATAGATTCACCAACTCATAACTTGTTTAAAAGAAGGTCGTCAAAACTGTGTCACATCAAAGTTACATAAATGTATCGGTATCTTTATGGTATAACGCGTTAAATTCCAGTATGTTTAATTAACAGGTAATATTTAAGTTTGCAATTAAAGAAAACTTCCACTGATATGCATCTTCTAAGCAAGCGTCAGGTATTCCAAATTGCTTCAGGCATTCCGAATCGCAACAATATGTAATATTACAATCAATCGTCTACGATCTTGAAACAAAAAAAAACGAGGAAAGCGCAAACACCGTATAGCAGAAAGTGCTATTCATTTAAAAGAAATTTAACCTGGTTAAATATCCGCTAATCCTTCACGAAAAACACAAACACGACGCCATCTTGGAAGTATGTTCCCACTAACCTCACTTAAACCCAGTACGGCTCCAGTTTACACATGCCCCCCCCCCTGCTATTGTACATATAACAATACTAATCCAACAAAAATACTTAAAGAGACTCGTTCACAGATGTTGGTATGTTTTGAAATGTGTTATTAGAAGCTTTAAAATGATAACTGTAAACATCGGAACTAAACAGCTCCAGTATAAAACAAAAAAGAGAAAAAAAGTTATACACACCTCGGCTCGAATCACTGACCCGTGGAGTAAAAGTCTACCGCTTAAACACTCGGCCATCCATGCTGATGCATATCTTATTGATTTTTTTTAACTTTATATACACAGGAAGTGTCACAAAATATTACGATAACAACAGAGCTCTCCAAATTATTCAATCGTTATAATTTTCAGTTTTTTAAATCGTCAAAAGATGCATAGAATGAAAATTTTAGAGCATGGTAAATGTTCTGTATTATCGTTTCATCGCAAATAGCATTACTAAAACGAACAAGAAATATCTTTAAAAAGATATACGGCGTTGATGTTGTAATGTTTGCGCCCAGTGAAAGGAGATGGAATGAAGCGACCATGCATTTTAATGAAGGTAGTGAGTGATAATAAGATAATTTATTTTAATGTATTAACAAATAAAAATGAAGAACAAGAAGAGGTGAAATTGTATGTTTTATTGTCAATAAGTATTGTAATGACTAGGTTTTCATAATTGAACGAGTAATACATTAGTTTTAATAGGAAAAGAAAACATATTCGCCACTGACAAACTATGAACACAATGTTGGAATGAAATAACCGATAATGTGTTATAATGTGTACAGATGTTAGTAGAATGTAAACATAACTCAATATTGCAAGCATCATAGTGATATGAATTTTTTGCAGAAAAACAGAACTATATTTTAAAAAATGAACAAAACAAAATACAAAGAAACATATTTACACTTATTTACACTAATAAACGCAAATATGGAATATAATAAATCAAAGACAGATATATTTCCAACACCTATATATTTCCTTAGTATCGCGGGCTACCGCCCCCAAACCCGCCCCAAACCCCCGCATTGTCGATAGTAGTAAACAACTGCGTACCGGTACAGTCCATACCCGTAGCCAGGGGGGGGGGGCGTTGGGCGTTCGCACCCAATCTTTTTTGACAAGTAAAAAAATGTGTACTATAAGTTGCACACAACTTTTTTTGAGGCACAAACGGTTATTTATTTTTCCAGAAACCCAGTGAGTCTTCGTATTTAAGCGTTAAAATAATGTACTCAATATGCATCCGACAGGTCACCATATAATTCATATCTCGATTAAGTTATTTCCAAGATAGCGCATGATTTTTATTTACAATTTTTAACCGTAGAAATGTTGAAATCAACAGAAGTTTTGACAGCAAAATTTGAGAAGATCTAAGAAGCCGGTCCGCGCAAAATGGAATTTGAATCTTTGTTATAAATGAATATTTGTTTTCTGTATAATGAAAATTATTAACCTGGCACCCTAATCCGTATAAAATCGATACTTATTTAAGGATATTTGATACTGAATGATTGTTTTGTAACTTTTGTTATCGTTATTAATGTCTGTATAAAAGCTATAACTTAAACATATATCATAACAAAATGATGAAGCCTACTTATTGTGGGTTGAAATCCCAGTCCAATAACCTTTTTCGACAATTATCTAAAAACGATTTGATTTAGTTGAATAAATAATCCTGTGAAAATGAAAATACATTTAAGATGATTATTAACGGAATGTTATGTCAGCTTCCGAAAATGACTGAAATCAAAGGACACCCTATGACTATTGCCGAAGACTAATGAGTCACTGGTTAATAACTTTGCATTATACCACGATTTATAACAATTACACATGGTGCACAGCATTTCCGACAAAATGCGTTGTCTTTTTGTTATATCCCCGTACAACCATTTTTGGATCCCCTAAAGGGGTTTCCAGCAACAAAAATATCAGCTATGGTCAAGACAGGATAGCTTTTTTGTTGAATGACAAGAAAACAAATCATTTCTACAAAGCAATGTAGCTTTTTTGTAGTTTACCAACACTTAATGGCGTCTGTTCTGCTCAACATACATAACTTTCCACAGTGTTTTAATTATGTCAAACTTGACACTAGGCATGTCCTACCCTTAAACAGTTGTTATAATGAATTTAAAACGTTATAACATATGGATCAGGTGGACGTCAACGTTAAATGTTCATCAACTGTGACGGATCTTGAGCATATAATGGGCAAATAAGTACATGTTTTTTCTTTAACGTCCTGTATACATTGTTAAGGACTTTGAGACCTTAGGACCAGTAGTTTGTGATTATATGGTCTTACTGAAGCCTTAAGTGTTATATGTTTCTGAAATTCGTTTAGAAAAAAAGATAACTAATTTGTTAAAAATAGTTTAAAAAAAAAATTTAAGTAACCAGTTGTACTTTTGAATTATTTTTAGTATTGGTGCAGCGTAGAGAAGACCCAGTTTTGTTAATCAGTGCTTGTTGTACAATACATGTTTGTTGTACAATACACTATTAGCAAGTTTAGAGCAAAGCTATGCCTCTGGTACTATCCACAGTAGCAGACAAACAATTGTTTTGTAAAAAAGGGCAAACATTTCCATTGGATTTGCTCGATTTATGAATGGTAGAATGTTGGAATGGTAAAACACACCATTTTTATCTTAGATTCCAAGAATCCAATAAATAATTATATTATATACCGTTCTTATTGTTGATTTAACATTAGATATATTTGTTGTTGCATATGTAAACAAAGTGTGTGTGCGCATACTAGTGTCGGGTTAAACACCGTATAAAATGAAGTTTCATTATCGAAATGTTCTAGGGGAGGACCTCCAAAGCCCCCGATTGCAGGAGGGTACATCCCCTCCCGCACACCCCCTTCGCCGGCAAAAATTCGCACCTTTTCAAAACCCTGGCTACGGGCCTGCAGTCATGTGATTAATGCTATGGTAGCACACCACAGTAGAAACACACTTTCTCGGAGCCGCGGACGCCTTCTTGATCTCCACCAAGCTCAATTTAGAAAGCAACGAATCAGCAATTATAAAAACACATTCAATGTACACAAGTAGAATGAAACTTACATTTAAGATACAAAAATATTATATGGAGCATGTACATGTGATACTATTGACAAACAAATGGAAGAATGGCAAGGCCGCAAACAGGGGCCCTCAAAATCAACTATTTACCATGTACGAAAGTGGCTGGGAATGAATGAAACGTAATGATAGCCTTCTTTTGGAATGATATTTTTACACGCAAAACATAGCACAACCCATCAAACCATGAATAAATACCTCGTTAACAGGTGGTTTTCGCGCAATAATTCACAGCGTGACCCTACTAGCGATTCCAGCTTAAAAATAACCCAAAATACAATATGCCTACTGCAGTTGTCCTTCCTGAGTAACAAAGAACACAACAACAATAAGAGGTCATGACCCCACTGTTTCGCATTTGAAAATGGTCATATTCTTAGGATTTAATGCAATTTTGGGGTACAATAAAACCTATTACCCTCAAATTTGACATTGAAACCTACCCTTTACCAATATTTCACTTTTTGACCCGTGGCCAATTCGCATATTTCTGCGTCCTACCGTGGTGTGCTACCTATACTGCTTCGTAAACTAAGGAGAAACGTTTCGATGTAATGTTTAGAGGATGTTTTGTATCATGAAAGATTTTAATTTATTGTAATTTACATGTAATTTACTATATATTCATATTTCAGTTCAAATGATATGCATCCAATGTTTTAGTCTGGGAACCAGACTACCAATGTTTACGATGATTTTTGTATAATTAGCCAATGCACAATTCGGGTTTATTAATTTCGGACCTATCGTGAAGGTCATCTAAGGTCAAGCGTGACGTTAAACAGCTACGTCGAAAAAATGCAAATCTGAAACGATTTTTCCAATTTTGTCAATTTAGCACAGGGCCTTTTAACAAGTAACGGTACTTATATTTTTATGTATTTGTGTAACAGAATTACGCAATCGCTTGAACTCCTGCTCTGAACGGCACTCATATTATGGCCAATTTGCGCTCTTAGTTATGTACAAGTACGGACTAGTTATACAATTTTCGTAACACTTTAGTCTCGGTGTTTGTTTTTTAGCTCACCTGACCACAATGTGCTCATGGTGAGCTTTTGTGATCGCATTTTGTCCGTCGTCCGTCGTGCGTCGTGCGGCGTTGTTAACACTCTAGAGGCCATATTAATTGCCCGATCTTCATAACTTTGGTAAGAAGATATGTGCCAATAATATATTGAACGAATTTAAAAATGGTTCAGTTTGGTTGAAAAACATGGCTTCTAGAAGGCGTGCCATTTTTCCTTATATGGCTATAGTAAAACCTTGTTAATACTGTAGAGGCCACATTTATTGTCCTATCATCATGAAACTTGGCCAGAAGATCCGAATTTATTGTCCGATCTTCATGACCCTTGGTTAGAAGATCTGTCCCGATGATATCTCGAATGAGTTCGAAATGGTTTCGGTTGGTTGAAAAACATGACCACCAGGGGGCGGAGCATTTTTTATAAGATGGCTATAAAGTATAGTAAATACTTGTCAATAATCTAAAAGTCACATAAGTAGGACAATCTTCATGAAACTTGGTCAGAAAATGTGTTCATGGTGTCTTGGATGTGTTCGAAAATGGTTCTTGACTATTAAAAACATGGCCGCCAGGGGGCGGGGCAGTTTTCCTCATATGGCTATAGTAAAACCTTGTTAACACTCTACAGTCCACATTTATAGTCCAATCATCATGAAAGTTGGTCAGAAGATTAGTCCCAATGATATCTTGGGCGAATTCGAAAACGGTTTTAGTTGCTTGAAAAACATGTCCTCCAGGGGCGGCATTTTTCTTTATATTGCTTTATATGGATATTGTAAAACCCTATTAAAACTATAGAATCCACATTTATTTCCGATCTTCATGAAACTTGGTCAGAAGTTATGTGCCAATGATATCTTGAACGATTTCAAAAATGGTTCATGTTAGTTGAAAAACATGGCCGCCGCCAGGGGGCGGGGCATTTTTCCTTAAATGGCGTTAGTAAAAACGTAACAACACTTTAAATGTCACATTTATTGTCTTATTATAATGCAATTTGGTCAGAACATTTATTTTAATTATATTTTGGATGACTTCGAAAATATCTCCAGTCTGTTGAAAACCATGGCTGCTAGAGGGCAGGGAAGTTATCCTAATATGGCTATAGTAAAACCTTGTTAGAAGTCGAAAAGTTACATTAATAGTTCACTCTTCACGAAACTTTGTCAGACCATTTGTTTTAATGATATAGTGTGCTGAACAAAACAGGTAAGTTCCTTTGTATCTCAGGTGAGCGACTTTGGGCCTTTCAGGCCATTTTGTTTAAAATGTTAACGAGGCTGTTCGACTTACACCGACATTGGCATGAGCTTATGACATTTTATGAGCATATAATGTAGTCTCCCAAATAGCAGCAAACTCGTTATAAATGTAGAATGATAATATGCAGGGAAACGCTACCATGAGGGCACCCATGTGATTGTGTTCGAGAGTGAGCGATAGTCCTTCAAAATGTCTTTGTGTACGTTAAGAAAAAGTCGTCGAACAGCGACGAGAAGTTTGAACGGTTGAAAATTCTCGCTGCTTCTTGGCAATGTCTTGCGACAAAATATGACATAACGGCAACACGCAACGACATGTGTAAAAGATCTTCAGTAACAACTCGCCAGTACTGGTAGATCAAATTCGCCACTGTGTGACAGGGCATTAACAACAACGATTGCCATACAAAAAGCGTACACGTTTAATAAATACTTTCCGCGCACGTCGCATCTCTCAGATTAGCACGAACATTGCACAATACGTCTCAAATATGTCGCAAGAAACTATTGAATAATTATCATCGTGAGATTGAACCATGTTTAAATACCAGCAATCCGTGGTTGAGATAATTATTACACCACACTCGGGGAATATTGATTTACTTGTTGGTAATCTTTTGTTGCGTTTTCTTTGCCTGACAGTGTTAAAAAGATTCTCATCAAACATAACCAAATCGTGTCAGACATGTAATGCCCGTAATTAATTGTAAAAAATACATTTAACCAGTTTTCATTAACAATGTCCACATAGTGGATCTGCACTAAAAGGTAAACTTAATTGAAAGATTGTTGTTTCACCTTATTTACATACCGGATGTATATAAATTTGAAGTTCAAACATCTCTTGTTATTCCAGTTGATATGTCTTTGGTGGAATGCGCTTTCTGTGCAACGTAAACGAGTGCAAGCAATTTAGCAAACATAATTGAATCTTATACTGGAGTTTGCGGATTCCGTCTTGACCAATGTCTGAACTGACAATATCTTACAGCGAATGTCTGCTGCATTCACATAATTGACAATTTGCACATGGTTATTCGTTTGCATGTACCTTTTTTTCTTCGTAGCTGTTTAAACCAGCTTTTCACCTTAGCTGACATGTGTAAGTCCAATAAAATTTGAATGAAACTATTGGCATTAGAAAACGTGCAATTTACAAACAGTTATCACGTTTACATTAATAGGTAATTCAATTGACTTTCTATTTTGTGAAGTATAGGGCATAATAGGTATACACCAATGCGTTTTGCAACGATGTCAACTGCGTGTTCAGCATAAAACATTTTTATCTTTAATAAAAAGGCTTGAGGGATGAACCAGTTTTACGCTAAACTCTCGACATCAATACAGTTTGTGTGTGCGTCTTTATATTGACAAGATTGTCAGCGCCAGAGCGTTTGTACTTTAAAGTTATGTTCTAATATTAAGTCATTACCACCATATTGGGATCTATGCACAAGTGTATTTTAGATCATACAAGTATTGGTGTTCGTATCTGGTTTTTCGTTTTGACTGACATATTTAGAAAATTGTTTATTTATATATATTTTTTATGCTCCCCCAAAATTTATTTTGGGGGTAGCATATAGTCGCCGCTTCGTCTGTCCGTGTGTGCGTCTGTATGTCTGTCTGTCTGTCGGTCTGTCTGTCCGTCATTGCACTATTTTTGTCCGGGCTATTTCTCAGCAACTAATGACCGGAATTCAATGTAACTTTATGGGAAGCTTCACTACCAAGAGGAGATGTTCATATTATCAGCGGGTTCTGGTCGGATGATTTTTTCACAGAGTTATGGCCCTTTGAAATTTTCTATAAACAAATTCTTGTCCCCCAAACTACTGTGCCCTCAAGACGTTTCCTTTTATCTGAATATATAGTGCAATATTGTGACAAAAAAACCTTTGGGGAGCATCACCCGTCTCCTGACGGTTTCTTGTTTTAATTTACCGTTAAACATGTACAAGTAAAAAGTTTCATACAAGTCGTCGTTCCAGCAATGAAATCGTGTTACCACTGTCATGCATTTCATTCCTATGGCGTACCATTTGGGTCGAAAGTCAAAAAGACCTACTAGGTAAAAAGAGAAATGTACGTCGACGTACAATATGTACGTCGACGTACAAAAAATGAACTTCGACGTACAAATATGAAATACACTTCGACGTATATATTTGTACGTCGAAGTACAATTTGTACTTCGATTTACTTTTTTGTACGTCGACGTACAAATTTTCTGAACAGCTAATCAAAATACTCGTCTCGTGCGCCGCTTTTTCCTTCAGATTTAGTCATAAAAAATGTTTAAAATCTCTTTTTTAATTGAGGGCAAAATCAATAAAAATATCAAAATTAAAAAAACAAAAGAAAACAAGAATTAAAAATAAGTATCTACTTGACGGTATTGATCTAAAATCGGTATAAGTTATAAATATTATACACTTTATTAGACAGCCGGCCGATGTCTGATCTATATGTCATAACTTGACGCTCAAAGGGATAGGGTTAGGGTTAGGGTTACCACAGCAGGTTGCTAATACACAGTGTAGACTTCCGCTGTTTTATTGTGGTAACACTATTGTTTAGAAAGTATAGACAAAATAATATGGAATCAAATTTTGATATAAAAATCGTATAAAGAGTCTGAAAATAGCGCAGAGAATGTTTAACATGCGGATCAAATCAACAGATGTAAGGGGTCTTCTGATTGGCTAACACTCAAGGGTCGGTAAAAATTGTACGTCGAATGTACAATTTTGTACGTCGAAGTACAAAATAATGTACGTTGACGTACATATTGTACGTCGACGTACATTTCTCTTTTTACCTCGTAGGTCTTGTTGACTTTTGACACAAATGGTAACGTCATACGTTCCATCTCGCAAGGTATCAAGGGTAAGTTCGCGGTCGGTACAAGAATCGTTATATCAACGCTATCGCCTTAACTAGGTGAACTTGAATTATATTTTGACCAGAAATATCTTAAATTAAGATAAGCGGCCATATTATCAACTTTTTCGTGATAAGTACTATTTTTTATAAATTTAGTAAGAATTATTCCACCATATTGAGCAATTTAATGATCGCGATGAGCCCCGATTCTTATAATAATCGAATCAAATAACAACGTCCGGCACACTACACATAGAGGTATGTTCGAAGAATGCGCGTATAAATATCTCAAATGCGTTTGGATAAAAGCGTGTGGCCAGTTGACTTTTATTTTTTTCCATTTCATTTCCATTCTTCATTGATGTTTTGTATTTATAGATATATGATCAATTATATCTGATAATTCAAAATAAGCAATTAACTCTGGCGCAACATCCCGTAATTGATTTGCGTGTGATGCAACTAAGAACTGCGCAGGAAAAGGCTTCCGCTTTAAAGTTTTCGCTACCTTTGATCTATTTGATAGAATTCTTTGTCTTTCACCAACACCAACCGCAATCAACGCCGTATATCTTTTTTAAACATGTTCTTGTTACTTACTATAGGTAGGTTTGCATAGTAATGCTTAACTGAGCAAAACTGTGATAATGTTTTAGGCTGTTGAGTTATTCTTCAAGATGTCTACCAAAGTTACTAATCAGTTAAGAGTTTCATCGTTTGTCAGTTGAAACGTTTACTATTCTGTTATTCTTTCACTTTCACGTCAACGTTGTTTTTGATTGGATAATATGATCGCTTGACATGTTTTAATTTCCAGATGGTGTAATTCCGTATGCGAATTTATACCTTTATGTACATTACCGTACTACTTTTTCATAAAAAGTTTAAATATTCAACGACGTCGATATTTGACTGGAAACAGCATAGCTCGATCAAATGTATGTGAGCATGGAACGATAAGATTGGCCAATATTTTGCACGTCAACGTCATGTTTGTAATGGTATGTTCACGTGTAATAAAATATTAAGCTGCCATGATTACATATACACGTTAGGTTTAATTATTTAGTGTAGTGTAATTATATGATCGTGTGACCCGCCTTTATTTCCCGAGGGTATCAATCCGTAAGCGACTTAAACGCAAATATTCATGATCGAACTACTTTATCATTAACAAGTCTGAAAAAAGCACGCCAACGTCTTCGATATGCCGATCGACAATACATTAAATCGAAACAGAACTTTAATTAAAACCCGAGCGTATAGACGTCTATTGTTGCGTTTAGAATGTTGACATTTTGGTCATTTTCATCTTTTTGGATGTAATTCCATCAGTGTATGGATTGTCAGGAACGAACAATTTATGCATAAACGAATTTTTTGATAATATGCACAAACATTTAATGAGCCGAAAAGCCGAGAACATGTTAGTGAAACGCTGAGATATTGTTCTTGATGCTAGGATGTTTCTTAGGTTAACGTCTATGCAGCTCGAATATTTGAATGCATCGTCATTAAGTAATCGAAATGTTTCCATACAGATTTTGCAGTTGCTCTTCCAATAGCGTGTTAAATCCATTTTTGTAAATACATTGACATTTCAATGAAAAACTGGTTTGTGGCTATACTAACTTGAATATCGAAATACTTTATCATATTTTTACATGTGATCGTTAAAAAATCTGCCAGGATTACATATACATGTTAGGTTTAACTATTTAGTGTAGAGTATTGGTATTTACAACATTAATTGTACAATTTGAAAAACTCGAGGTCGATGATATCGCATGTTCAACTGTTGTAATCAAATTTGTCAAAAAGAGGTCATTTCACTGTAACGCTACTGTTTACAAGTGATTTCAGTGATGTGACACGCATAGCTATAGCGTTGTTTAGACGCATGTCGCGACTACAGGGTGCAGAATCAACGGGGTGTCAGGGGTTTACACACGGACTGGACAGAATGTAATCACGCCGTTAAGAACTTTATTTATTTTAAATATCTCAAGTTATTGAAATACACACACATTTGCAAAATCTTAAATGCATAACAGACAGTTTGTTTTGCAGTTTGTATCGATATCTTAAGGTATAAGAATAAATCATTGAATACTTCTAAAATCGGTGACAAAATTTCACTTTGCGTGAAGCATAACCGTACAGTACACAAGGAATGTTTTAACAAGAACACAGGCTTATTAAATTAAGTAATTCTGGTGTATTTCATATTGCCATAAGCAGCATAAAAATCTGTCTTTTATGCACTAGTTGAAATTCTTAATAAATCTTGTTTAAACAAGTTATTTGGAAACAAGAAATATCTTTAAAAAAGATATACGGCGTTGATTGTGGTTGGAGTTTATGGAAGGTAAAGATTTAAATGAATGAGAACAAGGATAGCTAATATCTTTTTCTGTGCAGTTTTTAGCTGCATCAAACGCAGTACGGGATGTTACGCGGAGTTTTCGCGGCTTATTTTACATTATTACATATTGCTGGTCATAAACCTATGGATACAAAACAGAAAACCAAAGTCAACCGGCCACACGCGAAGTCTCCGTACATATTTTAAATATGTATACGCGCGTTCTTCGAACAAACCTGTTTGAGTGGTTTATCGGGCATTGCTACGTGTATTTGATTCGATTATTAACAGTATCGAGAATCATCGCGCTCATACTTAATACATTAGTTAATATGCTGCAATAATACATTAGTAAATATGATGGAATAATTCTTGTTAATTAATTAAAAATAATATTTATCATGGTATTGTTGAAAACACATTAAGAATCTATTATTGACATGCCATAAAATAATATCGCTGGATATCTTCATTTCACATCTTTCTGGTGGTAAAGAAAATTCCAGTTCACCTAGTTCACGCTATAGCGTCTTTATTATATAACTATTATGTTACTGACCGCGAACTCCGAACAGCACATAAGGTGTTACCTGTATATAAACTCTGACATTCAAACACACTAACCGCGAACTGACCCCGTATACCTCGCGGGTTGAAATGCAATGCATTAAAGTGAGGCATCGCTTCCACTGCTCTTTATACTTTTTCATATAACATGTTGACAGGAATATGGAAGTCAGTACTAAATATGAGCACATGGCCTTTAAGTACACAACGTTCTCGCCCTGAAAATCCTCTGAAAATAAAAGGTGCACTCACAAACTGTATTGATGTCGAGATTGAGTGTAAAACTGTTCTATCTATTAAGCCTTTTTATTAGAGATAAAACTGTTTCATGCTGAACACGCAGTAAAACAGTGTTACAAAGACGCGGACATGTTTCCAATGTTCTAGTGGTATTATCAAATCAGCCAATGCAGTCAATGAAGTGTATTCATCTGTACTTGGCCGCGGGAAGTTTTATTTGAATTCTATTGGACGCTAACAAAGGTCAGGCTAAGGTGAAAAGCTGGCGTATACAGTTAACGCCGAAAAAAACACTACTTACCGGTGTGTTTACATGCATTAACGTTTAATGGGAACCCCCAAAAGTCACGTGATCCTGCACCATGGACTAGTTTCGAACAAAACTTATAACTCAACTTCAACGCTGCATAACCGAACATTACGTTTTAAAGAAAGACGAATTGATCTAACATGTTTTATATGATGAACATGGGTCACATGAAACAAAACATAACAACAAACAATAACAAGTTAATTTCACAACCGCAAAATCAGGATGCTTTTCGTGTAAATCGTATTTGTTTCGTTCTACTCGCTGGCTGTGTTTAATGTTGTATAAGCAAGATTCCTCTATTTCCTTGAAAACTTGGTGTGTTAAAGCACAGCGATCGAAGCTGGCGACACCTGGTCGCATTCTTGGCGAGTGCGCAGTGAATGCCATTGCGCAACCGGAACTCGCTGCGACTGGAGCATGCGCAGCCAATGGTTTGCCTCGTGTGGGCCAGTCCCATATTTACCGAGCACGACCCTTCCGACAAAGTCATCCTTACTTTTCGAGTTATAATCCCAAACGGAAATTACGAGACTGGCTGTCTCGAGTTGTTGATGAGTGATGTTGAATGTTATCGACTCGTTGAACACTGGGTCCAGCGTGTTTTTCTTGAACGTTGTCTTCTTTGTTTTCACTGGCTTTTCGAAGTGCACCAATGTTATCTTCACAAATGGATCTGAAAGTATGCAAATTATGAGGCTCAACACCGCATTAGTTTGTTGTGGAAACGCACAAGTGCCACATTATGTAGCTTCTATCAGTAAGAATTTAGCAATATCTAATAATTATGAGGTACTGTTTGCTTATTAGGAAGCTGTAAGTTTTAATTATGCACCGAAGAGAACAAACATTGACATTTCCTTTGTCACATTACAGCTCGCCGTGTTACAAACGTGAGTCTTTATTTTGAAATGTCTTTTATTTGGCATTCTAAAACGAAAACAAAACTTAACCGAGCCGTTATGGCCTATATGCTGTTCAAATGACTTTTTATATTGCAGTATGAGAAGTCCTTATGTGTGTTTATTATGATATAATAAATCCTAGGTAGTTGCAGATAGTAACTTGTTCACATTAATCCTCTTCACTAGGACGTAACATTTCCTTATTACAACCTTGTATCTCCTAATTATGAAATAATCCAGGATTTAGTACTAGATCATAAAATCAAATATCATGTAGTTTGTGAAATCGTTATCAACATAAGCATGTATTACATTCAAGTAGGAATAGAAGTAACTCAACAAATAATTGATTGCATGCTTGTCTTTCTTAAACAAAATAAGATCTGTCAGCTGCAAGTTTTTTCCGGATGATCGTGTTTTATCTTATGTTGATGATGGCCAGTAAGTTATACAATCGCGCCAATATATGAAAAGACACTAACAGCGTAGCTTGTACAGTTTTCTTTAAAGGTTTACTCAAAAGTGAGATAACCCAGAAACAACAACACAGTACACAGCAGTTGTGGTACCTGATCCGCCGACGATGTCCGTCTGCAGCAGTTGTTTGGCTTTGATGACGTCAATGTTGAGTCTGCCGGCGCTCGGCAGGTAGTTAAGCGACAGCAGCAGCTCACCTAGCTCGTGGCGGTCCTGAAGCGACACACGGGACGCATGAGCAAACCAATATTTAACAGCCTACAACCTATCTCCGTAAGAAATTTTGTAAAATAAAAGAACAGCCCAGCTTATAAAGGTACTGGTACAAAAGTGTAATTAGATGTTCCTCCATGCAAACCTATAGAGCAGGTGTCCGGTAAGCGCAGTGTAATTAGATGTTCCTCTATGCGAACCTATAGAGAAGGTGTCCGGTAAGCGCAGTGGTAGGTACATGCGCTTCTCACCTTAGCGACCCGGTTTCAAGTCCGACTCAATTCGCATGTGGGTTTTGATGTTCATCAAATAGCAGGAAAATGCACCTACGATATATATCCGCCCCAACTTTCGTGCATCTGGTAGTAAATTGTTGAAGGTGACATAATGACATTCTGACATAATGCAGCCTCAGGTACAAACGGATATCATAAACTTCTAAATACACCTACTGGTTAAAATATCAATATACATTTTGCAAACCTTCAAATGATTACCGCATTGGTTTTGACCATAGAACTACGACAGTTGTAATGTATTACCGCATATTGCGTGGAAGAACTGAATGGATAACGCAAATGAACTCAACATACATGCACATTAAAGCTCTTGATGCAAAACATCAAAGGGACGCCCATGAAAAGTTTACAATACGATATAAGTAAATCAATATTTAGCAGTATACTAAAAAGGCAGATGAATAATTCAATCGCAGTTATTTACATATAACCAAAATATTCATCATGTCATATAATTTTCATGATGTAACAGCAATATTTGTGTTTGCATTTAAGCATGAATTTTAAAATATGACAATTAAGGAAATAAGCAATCCAAAGTTTCTTATTTGATTATACGAAAAAAAATAATTAAACGCTGTCCTCATGACAACCATTGCAACACATCAGTTCAGGCTAGAGGGTTTTTTTGTATTCAGCAAACTATCACATTTAATTTCGATTTCTTAAAAACGGGTACACTGGAATAAGTAAGGATCAATACCTACATAAATCACTTTAAATTATTGTTTATAATCAAGGTTTAACAAAACGGAGGTACTTGTTGAACAGCAATCTGATAAAGCAAATAACTAAATTCCATAGCAATAAACAAAGAGTAAATATATACATGTGTATATAAAACTCATTACTTCTTTGACTGTGATACTTTCTTTGCCAACGTAGTTTTTTTTAAATTAATAATGGACGCTGACTAACGCGAAACGGTAACGTAAGAATTAGGGATTGAGCAAAAACAAGTATCCAGACATGTTGTACGTTCAAGTAAGATGTAATATTATTTTTTATTTAGTTAGAAGATTGAGTCCTGTTAAGCTATTTAAAAAATGCTCAAACAATTATAACTTATCATGCTTTACAATTAAAAAAAAAACAACCTTTGTTCCTCATCTTTAAAAAATATACTGTACTATAAAGTTTTGTAATTTTTTATCCAAAACTAACTTTCAAAATATAAAAGTTACTCAAAACTGTTTGATCCCAGTTAAATATGTTTTAGCTTACCTAGAAAATATTAACACAATAGAACGTTGTCAATTTCACGTTTTGTTTTGTCTGTTTATTCGGCGGTCGTCTGTATGGACTGATATTTTTTTTGCCATTGACGTTGACATTGCCATTGCTTAAAAAAATATTAATAGTATTTGTTCATTTTTGTACAATTTTGTAAATTATAAACTCATATTGTGTCAGAGACCATCCAAGAAGAATACTTCGCTGGACGAAAACGTGGATCAATATTGGACCGATAGAATAAAGTCGTGTTATGTCAAAAAGTGATTACCGGTACGTGTATATACATGCAGTGTTTACATGTATATACAATGCTCAGACATTGGGTATCCACGTTTGCTTTATAAGATTTTGTTCTAAATAGTATCGATTGGACATTTAATCAATCAATGGTATTATAAGTTTATAAACGTGACATGAAAGTATGTTCGCGGATCGGATTCGCTAATGACGTAACGGCCTTCAATCAGGAGTATGTGAGTTGCAGCAGTATAACAACCTTCTGAGAATTTTGCTGATTGTGCATTCAGGTGGTTCGTTTGGTCAAATTTAGTAAGAAATTAAATGTTTTATTTTGACTGCTGCAAGCATTTGAAACGAACGCCATTTCGTGCTCTATAATTTCCATAAATCATGCACTCGCTTGTCCGTCCGACCATTTCTCTACTCGCTATTGTCTACATGGTGAGTGTGAAATGTGTATAGACAATGTTCTGTTTCGTCAGTATGATCTGACAAGAATATAGTACTTTTTTACTTTTTACACAGAGCATACATAAAATGTTATACTTATTAAATATTGTTTATTATTTGTACATATATCAGATGGAATGAAATGAAAGTCTGAGAACCAATATTGGAACCACTGTGCAAAAACAATTAACACCAAGTTCGGTTCCATGAAAAATAAAAGGTTTATCACAATACAATAGTATATCTTATTGGTGTGTCTGTGTTCAAAAAAAGGTGTTGACATTTTAGAACTTAAGACGTTTTTCAATTTGAACAGTTGCAAGTTAAATATTTGTTTGTCATTTATTATAAAATTGTATTATTCATATATAGAGATTTAAATAATGACAATGTTTTCCATATCTTACAGCAAAGTTGTAGTTTTTTATTTACTTTTTTTTAAATTTACTTTAATAACGTTCACTATACCACTATATACAGTATAAGCACGGAAATAAATACCAAACCGTTTAAGTCTACAATGTTCGTATTGATTGGAAAAAAAACATAGCTGATACATATCGTGTCAAATGTATTTTAATTTATATGAAAGTACATAATGACTACAGTAAATTCATAGCATTGTATTATGTGAATTTGGAATATTCATTAAACTTAGATTGGACATTATAAGGGGTATTTCTCACACAAAACCGTTTATGTTATGTTTTTAATGTATGTTTGCAACACTCTTTAAACGTGTAGACGTTTAGTATATAAGCACTTTTTAATGACCTTTTCACGAACCGAACAGTTCGATCTTAGAAAAGTTCTTAAAAATTTGTTAAACCATTGCAGCCAACCGTAGAGCTCGATTGAATGCCGTACAAGGGAAACAATCATATTTTGTGAGGAGCAAACCCGATCCGGGAGAATACTTTTGTTCTAACGTTTTATATAAGTATTATTACATTGATTGATTGCATGTTCAAAAATAATAACAAAGACCTTAACTTATACAGCCCAATTAATAAATGTGCCTGTATAACGTCGCGTTTATATAACACGAATATATTTTATCGACCGATTATTGATGATCGTTTTAGCCCAACGAGTTTTTTAACGGTCTTTGACACTGTAACGTATTGAAAACACTAAGCGCACCCTGTATTTCTTGGATCATCAATTGATTAGGCAAAATGAGCATGTATACGATTGCAAACAATATTAAATTCTGTAAGAAATACGTACTTGAAGTCTATTATTTCAAAAATCGTAAAAATACACAAATAATATAAAAATATATGTTTTGACAGACAGTTTTAATTATAACCAATCCCGTCCATGGTAAAATAAAAATATCACTCAACAAAGCCTGAAACACTTCAATGCGACGACAAATAAAGACCGAGTCAGTATTCGGTGATGCTATACTATCAATAATTCCCATCGGCCATCTTCGTCGCATAGCCAAGGCTTATCATACTGGTACACTCTATATTGATGTAATGGGTCGAAAGTGGGTTCGATAATTCGTCGTTAGAACAAAATCAAAGCAAAAACAGAACATACTGAAATGACATTTGACTCATAACTGTGACCAAGATAACGCCACTGAACAGCCACTCTACAGACGCGATGATCGTCATTAATTCGTATACCGTTTACAATAAAATCGCCTGTTCAGGTGGGGGGGAAGGACTACGGACATTCGAACAGAAACTTGGTCGATGTTGCCAACGTATTAATTCTATAATTAAACAATTGAAATTTTGCGATAGTGCTGCAAGATTGAGTCGTGTTCAAGCAGCAGAGCTGTCTGCTTGAATAGTATGTTCTATAACGAGTGAATTATTTTGAAATAAAGATCCCCCGAACGTAAATACTCTCCAGCCACGTTTAAAATCAGAATATTGTAATAAGTATCTGCGCCCGGTTATGCTATTAATGACGCACAAAAAAATGTCCTCGGCATTAAGAAAAGAGGATATTAACCTTGCTTTAAATAGAACGCCAAGAATTTCATTGTAATATGACCTAACCATTAATAGCGGCTATGTATTTAAACAGTTTATGACAACCCTTCCGGTTATGTCCAGTATGTTCAGATAATCCAATTTCGAGATTTTCCTATGAACTATCCTAAACGGAAAATATTTTCATCAGAAATGCCGCTTGCCTCCAGGCCTGTTCGTCGACGCATTTTCCTAATTAGCTCTTACGAGTTGCCGCAGCATCACATACAAATTATGTTTCTTCAATCCATTGCAAGTATTCAGAACTCCAATATAAACGTTATAAAATATGTTCATCACTGGGCTGCTAAACTATTGTTCATATCATTTGTAAGCCATGCAGAGTACGATCGGATAGACTTTAACAACTACCTACAGTACCAACTGTTCCGTTATATATAATTACATATTTATAAATAAATTATGTATGTGTAGGTCCGCTATTTACAATAATATCTTCATCAATAAATTATGTATGTTTTTTTTTCAAATTACTTCCACTTTTTCTATCAATCTCTCCTTACATATTCTCAAATTTTGGCGAGGCTAAGATGTTATCAGTGACATAATAATTTTGGAAATGGGCGGAATTAATAGGATTTATCGGTCAGGGGTATAACACAACTTATATTGGATCAGCGTATACATTGTGATTGTTTACTAGTGGCATACTATCATATAACGTAGAGTAGCGATATTGTATTTACTAAACATATTTACTAGGCAACAGGTTACTAAGCTAAACTAAGGAAAGTAAATATATGACCGCTTTCATGCATTTCATAAGCGATCATAACATGTTTGCGATATCCATTTGATATAAGTCAGTATCTTGGGTCTCAAAACTGATAGCAAATACGTACAGAGTCTATGTATTCAACCACTTCTGTGAAATGTAAAGAGTTGACTTCAATTTGTTGAAGGTACATGAGTATTATGATTCTTTCTCGCTTAGGCCACTAACGATCCCGTTTCCTTTAATATGAACATTGCTTAGTTATAAAAGACACTATCGCGTGTTTGCTACTAGTTGTGTCAATGCTGGCGTCTGATTTAAAAACATACACCAGAAATTTATTTAAAACATGCCCATAAAATGTATATAAAATGTATAGAAAAAGGATCATATACCAAACATACCGGGCACGGCAAGCAACATACTACTTACAGCGTTACATGGCGACAGCGGTTTCCACGTGTGGATGCCTTTCACAAGGTTCAGGCCCTCAAGTGGAAAATGCACCTGACCTATGTTACAGTGACGAGAATATTTGTCAAAGTCTTTGATGAGGATTTCGAGGGTACGATCCCCGAGCTCCTTAAAGGGGATTTCGAACATGAAGTACTCGCTCCAGGAAGGATCCTGAGTCTTGCGCTGCACCGAGGTCTGATGCGAGGATTTGGCATCGGGAACCAGGGAGACGCGGCAATAGGGGTTCGAGTGGGCCAGATCCTGCTTGTGCTCGTCAAGACAGTACGGCGGCGGCAGCTCACGGGCCTCGATAATCTTCACAACCAGAACACCAGTCGACACTTCATAATGTAAACCAAAATGTATCTGTCCCAACTGGTATTTTGATAGTTTCTCTTCGTCTGTCAGGCAGGCTGGTATGTTGGTTTTGTCAGATTTGTAGAGGTCCTTTTGGAAGTTTTCTATGGTTATTTCTGTTTCGCTTGGCAGGCGACGACGGCCTTGTTTTGGTTGGATAGTTTCTTTATTAGCAGCCCAAAACTCAATAGGCTTCATATCAATGATCGGTGTGGTGGTCGGCTTTTTGTACTCGAACGAGAACTGGGATGCGGACGTGGCAGACGAAACCGAGTCAGCGCGTGAAACGCTGTCGGACTCTGCTCTCTCGTGGATGCTCCGTGGCGTCGCCGTACTGGTTGACTCAGCCGCGGAGCTGGTGGAGTCGAGGCGCGACAGCGAATCCCGGAATGAGTGTTGTATGTCGGATTTGGTGATCCTCTTGTGTGGCGGCGGCGAGTCGTCATGGCAACAGTCGCAGCAGCCGTACTCGCAGCACGTCAGTGACCACAGGCTCTCCAACAACTTCTTAGCTGTTTTCTGGAATTAATATTTTATAAAAAATCAAGTACGGGTAATTTACATTAGCCTTAGCTCAACCATTTTCTTTTCGATGAATGGTGTGTTTTACGCATCCGTATGTACCATAAATATATATAGGATCTGGCACGAGTTGTCATATCATACCATATTTTATTAAAAGAGTTCAGGAATTTTGTTAGTAAGCGAGCCTTTGGCGGGCTTACTAACGAATTTCCTGGACGACTTTAATAAAATATGGTATGATATGACAACGAGTGTCAGATCTTTTTATCACATGCTTTTAAATGAGCAAATTAAATAAATATTTACGCAAACATAATGATAAAATCCCGAATGATTTTTACATTTCGTGACGTCATTTGACGCTGCAACGTCATTTCAGCAAAATAACAAATGCGATTGGTCAATAAACGAAAACTCAGCCAATGAAAACGCTTAAAAATGTTGTATTACACATGTGTAAATCTTCACGTTTCTATTGCAGGGCCGTACCCAGGATTTTTTGACTGGGGGGGGGGGGGCCCAACCGGGGAGGGTTTGGGAGGGGTCCCCCCTCCCTATATATATACTTTTTTTAATTTGGGACTTTGCAAGGTGAATTTTAATGCTTATAAAAAACGTATTTTGTGATATGAATTAATGGAATATAACAAGTAAATCAGCACATTTCGGAAGTCTTAAGCTTTAAACATTGGTGTGAATTCACAACAATATTAAAAGCTTTAGATTTCCGAAACTTACTGGTTTAAACTGACGATTATCCACATCAACTCTCGTATTGCTTCCACCATTTTTTTTCACAAATCAATAACGTCACAGGTTTTTTTAATCTGATTTTTTGGGAAAGACCTTGCCATTTTTGAGGAAAAAAATTGCGCGAAACGCCTAATTTTTGGGGGAAATAATGAAAGTCTTAAATAATCAATTTAACATATTTTACTGTTTTCAAACAAATTCAAGGAAAGAGATAATTTGATTAAACAATATTCTTCTACACTGGATCAGGTTAACTTATATAATGAGATCGATTTGTATTTCAATTTTCATTTTTTTACCTATGAGCCATTAATAGGTTGATATTACTCAATTCTCGGTACTCAATTATTTAAAATACTGAATTCTGCCAAATTCTTATCTGTTGCTCGGCAAATTTATGAATCTGTTTTTCTTTAAAACAAACATGTTAACTATCTCATCGTAGTCTTTTTCAGTGATTTCCTTTCAAAAATTATAATTACTCAGTTTTAATACCTTTGTCAGTGTTTTTGTTCCGGTTCAAATTCAGGTCCCTATTCTCAATGCAAAAAGTATATATTGGGACCTAAAAATTCCCAATAAAAGGTTTAAAAAAAAAAACAATTAAACTTTTAGAAGGGAAAAATACGCCTAGGGCCTTCTCAAAGAAGGTAAAAAAACTTGCGTCGGAAATTATCAGACCATAGTCTACGAACTCCTGTAGAGTTGCTTCCATTCGCTGCACGTATCAAAATACATGTTACATCAACCATCGATAGATGAAGCATTCATGATCACAATGGGGGACTGATCGGGGATGTGTGTACAAGGCGATAAGAAAACTTTGCCTAGAGGCTTATCTCGATTGGCGAGCGTTAATCCCCTTGTTTATCGGGGACAATAAAACATAGCTGCTCTTTTGTTTTGAGGGAAAGTGTACTGTGGGCCCTTGCACGAGAGAAACAATTGCAGTGGGCCGATTATTAAAAAAATCATAGTTCGACAGCCAGCTGGGGGGGGGGGCCCGGGCCCCTGGGCCCATGGCCTGGGTACGGGCCTGTATAGAAACCATGATGTATGCAACGATACATTTTACTCGTGTACTTAATGCGTTGCTTAATTAATAGGGCAACATTCGATAAATACTTTCTCTCCTAAATTGTGAAACGAACTTTGGTGACACATTTCAAAATATATAACACATCCGGGAAAAAGTAATTCATACTAAATCGACATACAAAATCATAGTTAGGACGCAAAAGCAATACATCGAGATTTATACTTCAAAATATGCATGTGTATATTATATATATATATATATATATATATATATATATATATATATATATATATATATATATATATATATAAATGGTTTATATATGATCTTTTTCATTTAAACAAATAGAAATGGCATTTTTAATTATATGATGTATTATATTAACGATTGGTGTGTTAATTTCTCCTACAATGCACTCTCTGTAAATACATCTGAGATACAAAGGAAAATTGCGTTTTTCCTGTTTTTTTCCGAGTGCAAAAAACAGATACTGTTTAACATTTGAAAATCAACATTACGGTAGCGCTAGTAAATTATAAAATGGTTTCATATTGCTCTGCCTGTGGGCTTAAACAAACTTAGAGGACAATTTGAAAAGGAGGATTTATATAACAAATATCAGAGTGCGTTGATGGTATTGGCACGGTCATTGCGAGAACCGTTGCTCGCCGACGCATGCACGTATGCACTACTGTAATTTTCTGCTTGTCGTTCGCGGCCTTAATTTTAGTGGACGTTGATCTGTGTTAATCATACAGACACCGTAAGCAATATATTCGGAATCCTGGTATTGTCACGTTTATTTAGCCTTTTAAAATTTACACACGGCAATTAACGCGACGTGAAATGCGTCCCTCAACAATCAACAACGACAATTGACGTCACGACAGTTGAAGATTTGATTGTCGCGCCAGGGTTTGGCAAGAAATGTTGCATCGAAAATCGAATGTCGTTGATTTGTTGATTATTGACGAGTGTCGTTGTTTAATGTCGAGGTCCGAACGGCAGCAAACATCTTGTATTGTCAACTGTCGCCTTAAAATTATGGAGTACAACCCACAATAGTCTACGCGACTCACGACAATACACATTGATACCAGATTCAAATACACTCGAAATGATATATCGCGCATACTCCTTATTAAGACATTATCGAGTTCGTTTAATAGTTAGAACAAGCACTTGGAGTATTTGGTGACAATCTTAAAAACGCTCCGAAAGGAGGTCGAAACCGTGGCTTCCCGATCGCTAGAGGTCCATTATATCCTCTATACCAACGCGACATCAATCCCTGAGGGATTAGCATGGTAACGGTCAAGAGGCGATCCGCAGTTGTTTAAATGTCCACCGTAAAGTAGCTTTAGTAATGCGGCTTGGTGTAATGCCTTGTGCGAATCTCGAGTTAATTGCTCTGGGTACAGTTTGGGCTCCGACCTGCAAATGTTTAAGCGACATCCGTCGAGTAGTTTAAGTGAAATTGCGTAAACACAATTGCAGGGACTATGTATTGTATAGTTCAAAGACAAAGATCCATGTATCTGCCAATACGTGTCGCAGTAACATTTCCTACCATTATGATCACTTACACATTAATGTCACAAGCTGTGAAGGGTTGAGCGAAATCAACTTTTGGAACAAACGGACAAACTTACAGACAAATGGACAAGTGCAGTGCTTTGTCTCCTTCTTTGTGAGAAGAAATATTAATCAATAAAAGAGTATAAAATCATGCGAGCATTATTTAATGCTCTGTCCTCGGGAAAATTCTACGGATCAGTCGAATCAAATTGACTTCATATACATGTCGACTTACCACAAGCCATATACTAGTACTATAAGGCTAGCACTGTGGCAGTTTACAAATAAAATGACATTAAATAATCAAAACCTTGATTAAACATATACTGGTATTTAAAATATTAATATTAAATTATAAATACCATTTGAAATCTTCTTTAATAACATTTATTAAATTAAAAACAGTGACGGATTTTTTTTCTATCAGACCTATAAGTAAATCTGTGGCGTAGTTTAACTTTTTATTCAGATTCTGTTGTATAAAAGGCTTGTATTCTATTGTATTTTTGTCATATGAGACTTAATTCTTCAAGACCCTGCAATTCCTTTATTTATGATTCAACTTATGAAGAATGGTATGTCATATTTCTTGAGATTCCATTATTTAAATTGAACACGTATTATAATGAAGTCCGTTACGCCTCTACGGTGTTTTATGAAGTGTTTCAAATTGTCCCTAGTCAATAAATGACATATTCATCTTAAAATGTGAAGTACGCATTTTCCATCACTTGGCCGCTAAATGGACATCCTTGCAAGTTCAGTAAAACCTGCCGCAGTACACGCAGCTCGCTATCCGAACATCGATTTTTGCCTTGAAATAGCCGCGGCAAATCAAGATTTCGATCGATTTAATTCAAGAAAAGCCGCTACCGCAACAGGCGACAAAATAATAAAATTTAAAGACGCATATCAATCCAATTGACCTGGCGTT
The DNA here is from genome assembly GCF_020536995.1 of Dreissena polymorpha. Classification (NCBI taxonomy): domain Eukaryota; kingdom Metazoa; phylum Mollusca; class Bivalvia; order Myida; family Dreissenidae; genus Dreissena; species Dreissena polymorpha. Next base: position 106,971,417 of record NC_068356.1, on the reverse strand, counting down.
GACATGCTGTGTTTCTTTCCTGGCTATGTATGTGACCAATCTGATCAGAACAACCACCATATGGTATTGTTTTCCTTACCATAGTTCATGACGGATCGATTGCCGCTGTAGATACAATCTCAACCCGACCTTGACAGTGCAGCGCTGATAAACGGTTTATTTGCGCTCTTACAAAATATAAAAGAGACGCAAAAACATAATCTATAGCTGTTGATCCAGTTATGAAATGCCATATTTTATGGGTAGCGCTGGTTTTTTTTTTTTTGTATATATTGTAATATTGTGTGTAGCTTTATTTAACAAATGCTGTTGTATTACGTTTTTTTTGGTAATTCTTTACGCAAACAACAATCAATTTAGCATTTTACATTGAGATTATGTGCATGACATACATCGCAAAATATGTTACATATCCAAACGAGATTACATATTCTGCAAGTTATATGCTCCAACCAAAAGCATTAGTAACGATCCGTTATATGGCTGTTATCAATTTTCGATGATTTAATTTCCATAACAGCACCGATAGTTAGAGCAATTAATATTTGTGTTGAGAGTTGACTAAAAAGTTATTATATATATATATATATATATATATATATATATATATATATATATATATATATATGTATAAACCACCAAGAGATTGAATTATTCACATTCGTACATCTTATAAGACACAAAGAACTTTTAAATTATTATGTTATTTAATAGACAATGTCGTTCAAGCCAATGTTCACTGGACAAGTTATATCATTACAGATACAAAATGAGCATAATTTATCAACACAAATTGTTAAAGAAAAATGAAAACTTACCGTTAAAAACATTGTCCTCACCACCTTGAAGTGAATTATGTACAGCCGTATTGATTCGAATCCTTTTATATGGAAAGCCGTCTCGTAAAATTACAGGAACTAGATGCGAATATATCTCTAGTGCGACATGTATCGATATTTGAAAGCCAGCGACACACTTGTTGTGCTTCAAGTAAATGCTTTATTGCTTTACTGGAGAACGAAGCAATGTGACAAAAGCGGATGAAAGACTGAACTCATGCATGTTTATTTTAAAACAGGCATGCAGGGGGGTTGTTGAATTCTATTCTTTGTATTTCGATTGTATCAAAAGCATGTGGCTTATCGAGCTGCTACCGGGTAGCTTTATTCCGAGTAGAACCAGTACTTTCTGTCATGCATTCCTGTGACATTCTGTCATGTGACCAAACAAACATTCCTCTTGCTTGAGCTTCCCAGATGCAAGGAAGACAGAGGCAATCATCTGGTGTGGGGAATGGAGGGAGGGAGGAAGGGGGGGGGGGGGGGCAGAGTACGAGGCCTATAATCAAAATTGTTGAAAAATACACAGTACTTGTATCACACATTATCAATAAAGCTTGGTAAAAATGAATCTTTGTGGAATATTGATTCAGCTTTATAGAACTTAAAATTAAGGAACATATATGCAAATGCTGAATGATTGTGAAAATGCTCATATCAATAAAACGGATGGATCGCCATAAAACTAAATACGTCTGGGTTTTGCTGATAAACAGTTGTAAGTCTGTAAAGGCTTTTGGTTAAAACCCTGGTCAGGTCGAAACTTGAAAGTCTGAACGGGAAGTATGGCGAGGCAATAACTCCGCCAAGCTTGAAACTTGAATGACTTAACATTCAGTTGGTGAATGTAATCACTCCGCCAAGCCGAAACTTAATGACTTAACAGACAGTTGGTGACTGTAGTTACTCCGCCAAGCTTGAAACTTGTGTGACTAAACAGGCAGTTGTTGAACGCAATAACTTCGCTTAGCCAAAACTTAATTGACTTAACAGACAGTTGGCGAATGCAAACTCCGCCAAGCTTGAAACTTGAAAGACTTAACATGCAGGTGGTTGATGTAATCCGCCAAGCCTATTCTTGAGTGACTTAACAGGCATTTCGTGAATGGAATCACTCGTTCAGACCGAAACTTGAGTGACTTAACAGGCAGTTGTTGAACGCTTTAACTCCGCTAAGCCGAAACTTAAATGACTTAACAGACAGTTGGCGAATGCAGTCACTTTGCAAAGCCGAATCTTGATTGACTTAAACAGGCAGTTCGTAAATGGAAGTACTCGATCAGGCCGAAAGTGTAGTAACTAAAAAATGTAGATGGTGAAGGCAATCAGTTCGCCAAGCCAAAACGGGAGTGACTTAACATGCTGCGGATGAATGCTATCATTCGATCAGGCCGAAACTTTGGTCACTTCACTGGCAGTTGTTGAAGGAAATCACTCAGTCAGGCCAAAAGTTTGAAGTTGTGCTGTTTTAAAAAGTCGTTGAAAAGGCTCTCAAAATAAAACATACATGTACGTAGAAATGTGTCGCTTGTTTCACGTCCATGACGTTAGTAAACTGGTCCATACATGTATTATGCTATTTCAATAACTAAAAGTACGTAAAATGAACTATGATTATTCGATAGTACATGGCTCAGTTTAAAAAATCGATAAAAGGTATCTTGTATACATATATGACTACAAAATACTGTCGATGTGACCGTTATAAATTTGACACACAATAATTAATTCACTTCTTTTAAATATTATCCCAATATGCTATTGATATTTGGTCAATAAGTTATTAACAGCAGATGTTGAAAATTGACATAATTCTTTATGTTATATTGTAACGTCTGTGAACTATTGATACATGTTGTAAAAATCGCCTGCTTATACGGCAATCAATGACTTCAAAACACGAACAACCAACATATAACCATGCCATTAAATTATAATGGCGACCCGGGTTCAATGCCCGTCCCCGAGTTCGATGAAAAGAGGAATTACTATTTTGTATAATCAAACATTAATATGGAGCTCTGTTGATTAAAAAAAATCTTTTTTATTTCAATAATTCAAATCCTTGATATGAATACCAGTATCTATTTGTTTTGATATCCAATATTCCTTGCAAAAATGCATTTTCCGGTATCAAACATCAAGTTTTGATATCAACACATATGCTGATTGATGTAAGGAATTCGAATTATAATATATTTTATATATCGGGATATCGTTCTTATTATTGATATCGATAATTTAATTATAGGTATCATATATTCCTTCTATTTTAAATGCTTAATGAAGAAATCAAATTACAGTCAGAAATCAAATTACAGTCAATCATGTATTTAGAGACCACTCAAGGGAGTAACAAAAAGTTGTCTCTTAATAAAAGTGTCTTTAAATAAAGACAATCTAGAAAAATACGGACCTTCCATTTCAAATCTATGAAGGATTGTCTCTTTTTGCCACAATGATTTCGTATTTTGTAATCAAATGAATCTAAATATAAATAAAAAGGATGGCTACACAGGTTTGAGACTGAATTTTCATTTCCAAGCACATACTTAGGCATAAGATCATAACTATATTTTTTGTTTTGCTGAGATTTATTTACAAATGCCAGTTGTCGCAGTAATCATGAAATATGTTAAAACTATTTTTAAGTAAGTTTCTGAGTCAGAAAGAATGACAGTGTCATCAGCATAAAGTAATACAAGTAGTTTCAACCACAAAATAAGGTCTACAGGATGTGTTAGTTCTGTGGCAGTTGAGCCTTGAAGGTGTATATGTGTTTGCAGATCATTTAGGAAGAGGGAGAATAGGAGAAGGGAAAGGTTTTCACCTTGTCTTACGCAAATTTCTGATATAAATGGTTCTGATACTACACATGTTTTGAACTAAGGTCAGAAAATTACCATTTATATTTTTTGGTAAGTTTGTCTCAGAGGCCGATATAGAAGGCTTGGGAGAAGTCTATAAATGAGCAGTATATATATTTTGTATTACATATTATTTTCAATTAGTGAGTATAGTGTAAATATGTGATCAGAGCTGGAATAGCCTTTACTAATTCTAGCTTGATTTTCATCTAAGATATTGTTTTCATTTAAGAAGATGTTCAACCTCATTTGAAAGCTTTATCTGAATCATGAACTTTTACAGCATAGACTAGAGCAGAAAATGTCAGAAAAGTGTGAATTGTACCCCGCCACCTCTTTATCACAAAAACGATAATCAAATTTTAAAAAAAATGAAATAACAGTAACCTGTTTCTAAAACAACTTTACGAAACATTTATTTTAACGACAAAAGACTGGATAATATCCGAAGTCATAACTTTTAGATTAAGTGGAGAAAGTTTTATCCTTTTCTCAACATATACCTATTGATATGGGCCAATTAAACAACCAATAAATCGATCAACCAACAAGTTTACTCCAATATACCCTCACACGACTTTGTAAGCACAGATAACAGTTCAGTTTGATTCAATAACAGTGATGTGATACAGATTATGTGCGACCTCCAAACAATTGACATGACGCCTTATCTATGATCGCTCCGCCCACTAGAATTGATCCACCAATCAGCGATCGATTAATCGGGCGCACTCGTTAGCAACGACCTGTCCGCCATTTTCTAGACAAGCCATGTTTAGGTTCACTTTTATTCCAACGAGTTTCTTTTGTTTTCCTCTTTAAAAAAAACGATTAAAAATGGTTAAACGATGTCAATGGGGATTATGTAACTCGGACAATCGATATCCTGAAAGATTAGTTGGTGACATTTAATTTATATCGTTTCCAAAGCCGAAAAGAGATCTTGAGAAGTGTAAGAGATGTATAAATACATGCGGTCGTCACCACGACCAACTGAACGTCAACACTGTCAAAGACAATTATAGTATATTTTTATCGGATATACTAGCAGATTTAAATAGTTTATGTTATCGATCTGATTATCACATAATATTTCACTTTTTTAAAATAGTTTTATCAGTTACTAGGTCAGAAGCGAGGTTCATCTGCATTACTTAAAGAGAAATAAAACCCAGCATGAAGCCTAATTCGTGCTGTGTTTTATTACTCTGATAGTAATGCACTTAATTGACATCATACATGTTATTTGAAGGTGACATGTGATATATTATCTTATTAACGGTATCTACAGATTTGCACTCATGTGGTGTCACCAATAAACGCTTTTAATCCACACTAGGAGCTCGAATGCCTAGAGATCATTTTTTAAACGAGTTTCGTTTATTTTGTTCGGATTAAAAAACGGAAATGAAATATGGCAAAAACCGCGTAAAAAGGGTTAATGCAACTCTGACATTTGGTATCCAGAAAGATAAGTTAGATGAATTAAATGGTAATGTAACGACTCGCCCCCTTAACGACTCGCCCCATAACGACTCGCCCCACTTTTTATAACGGCTCGCCCCAAATGTATAACGACTCGCCCCACATATATAACGACTCGCCCTATCAAAATAAAATGTTATATTATATATGGTAATATAAATGAAATCAATTCATAATATGAATTTAATGTTCGGCATTGTTTGATAACCATTGTTCAGCGGTTTTTTACCTTATACCTGAACTTATATACGTCTATTGCAGGCATATTCTGAAAAGAAATAATTTTTATTTTATGATGTTTTTTTACATCTTTGTTCAGTGACAATATTATCATAAAGCAAGACTATTGGATATCGGCACATTTGTCTCATGTCATACTTTCCTTTATATTTATAAAAAGAAGCAAAGGCTATGATCATATCGACAATTAAAGATTCCCAGGTTAAATTACTCAAGAATTTAGGGATTAGCGTTATAAAGGAGACCGATGAATTAACAACATAATTGACAGGTACATTACCGCGGGCGGGTGATGACAATCAACAATACACGTGTTATAATCGCGAAAGCGTGAATACCTTGCTTCGTGGTAAAGATATTTTCATATATACGGGTATTGAAAGGTAAGAAAAATGAAAAAAGGTCTTTGCCTAAATTTATTTTTTGCAGAAATTTTACGGACACAATTCATCTGTAAGATAATTTTTTATTTATAATTTTAAAATTACCATTATAATTTTAAATCTACCTATTTATTACCTGTTGATCTGAATACACAACACACTTGTTAAAAATATTTTTTCATATTATAAAAATGCGTATCAGTCCTTTTGTGTTTTTCACACAAACTTTACTTTAAAATGCTAATCAAATGGCGTTTCTTTTAAATTTTGGTGTGAACAATTAGCGCGGAAAGTTTTCAATGGTTCTAAATAAACATTAAATGCTAATTAAATGGCGGTTCTTTTAATTTGTAGGTGTGAACAATTATCGCGGAAAATTTGCAATGGTTTCAAATAAACAAGAAACCATTTGTGATAGATCAATTAATTCCACGATTTGTTTAATTACTTTAATGGTTATAACTTTAATTGAGTAATACGTGCCACTGCGGAGTTTAGTATTTAAAGATGTATACATGATTATAGTACACTATTATTTTAAATTGTTAATTCGACTAACACCATGCCTGCGCCTCCTTGTTTGTTTTGTCTACGACGGGTGTACCAAAACTCCAGAGCGGTGACATGTGACAACTGTTCACGGTGGCATCACATAAAATGTGGTAACACTGGTAAGTACTTCTAAAACGTACAATCGAAGATAAATTATTTTTTTGCGTTGTAGTATTTTCGTGTGTCAACTTTGCACTCTGTATTTGCAGCGCAGCATTGTTTACTAATATTTATAAAAGTGTATAAAACTGTTTTTCTCTTATTATCTATGCTTATATTATAGTCTATGTATATCAGAGATTGAATAAACTTTGTACTCTGTATTTGCAGCGCAGCATTGTTAACCTATATATATATATCTATATCTATATCTATATCTATATCTATATCTATATCTATATCTATATCTATATCTATATCTATATCTATATCTATATCTATCTATATATATATATATATATATGAACAAACTTTGAAACAAATAGTTTATAAATATTTAAGTATATAATTTCAGGGATCACAGATGAGCAATACGACGCCGCTGTTGCCGAAAATCGGGATCTACAATTTGTGTGTATGCGCTGTCGGCACAACAACACCGATGAGAATGGTGATCTAATGGACGAGATAGTCAACTCGATACCGGATTCGACAAACACCACCATGGAATCAACGGCAACGTCAGTCATGTCACTCCTTGAAGAGGAAATGGAAGTTGACCACGCGTTCGACATCACACGACCGAAACGGGAACTCCCATCGGAAGAAATGGAGCAGTCGCTACATGACGCCACAGTGACGGACATCGTACCCACTGCTCCAGTCAACTTAAAGATTGTCGGTAGCGGAATTGTATTTATAATTCCATCTGTTTATTTCCATGTATTTATTAAATGAGTCGCGTTTTTCTGAAATGAACAGTGTAATTAGTATGCATATTGTCACATATATCATATATACTGTATGTATACATATAAAATGTGCGTGCGAAGAAAGGGAATCTCCCCTTTTACTAGTTGGTTCAACTGTTGTGTGAAGAGGCGAAGCTGCTGAATACACAGGTGCGGTTAGTGAGAGAGGGAAAGTTGAGGAGACATGAGAATAAACAGACACTTCAGGTACAGGGAAGCTCTGGGGAGTAAGGAAAAGATAAAACGAGCGTTCCATCTCAACTAGTCAGCTGCTGGAATTGTGTTCAGCCATGTACGACCTGTGTAAATAGTTGTTGTTGCTGTTATTGTTGTTGTTTGTGTAAATAGTGTTTAAATTTGTTATGAATAAAACGTTTGAATAAAATCATTTTCATAAATTCAATGTTGATAATATTAAGATATAATTATATTGATTACTGATGTATTACTGTCTTTTTGTAAACTTTTCTTATTAATTCAATGTATTGATATTATTATACACACTGCGTAACTTTCTATTTTTATAAGTTGTTGTTGTTGCTGTATATACGTACATAAGTATCTAATAAACCATCAACACAAAAAAAGATTTTCTTATATATTTCTCTTTCTATTCATCTGTACTGTTTACATTTAACATAGATGCTAAAAATGTAACAATAAAAATGATGGGGCGAGTCGTTATATATTATATACGCAAAAACATAGTTATGTTACTGTGGTAACGCATAATATTATTGCAAGAGTTGATAAAATTCCAGGTGTAGAAATCTTGAACATATCATGCAGGATGCGATACAGTATTCCAGTTTCTGTTGAAAGTTCCTGAAAAAGGTGAAAGTTAAAGTAATGCATTTTAACAAATTTCATCAAACTTCTAATTTGCCAAATCTTAAGATATTTGTTCAATACCCCACCAGTTTTTACCGACTTAAAACACAATAAAATCGAAACTAAATAAAATTCCTACCATATAAGTAATGATGGGGCGAGTCGTTATCTATGTGGGGCGAGTCGTTATACATGTGGGGCGAGTCGTTATAAAAGTGGGGCGAGTCGTTATAAAAAGTGGGGCGAGTCGTTATGGGGCGAGTCATTAAGGGGGCGAGTCGTTAGTAAACCAATTAAATTTATACCATTTCCAACGCGGCAATGCGGTCTTGACAAGAGCGAGTGGAAGCTTCAGGAATTACCGAGATCCCCTTTATAGAACATTAATTTATTTCACAAACTTGAAATGTCATATAAGCAATAACTAAGCATTATTAAGTATGTATTATGTCACGTGTGCATGTAAAATTATTGAGAATTCTGGTACCCAATTCGTGTAACTTTACGAAATCGCCGTTAAAAATCGCGTTTCTGTGTGTGTCAGAAACAAGTGAAAACCATTTTGTTATTATTTTAATAAAGACGTATCGATAAATACTATTGTAAAAGAGTTAGTATTACTGATATTAGTTAACCAATAAATGCGGTAACTTCGGGGAAGTCGGTACTGCGCGAGCGTCTGATATTGGTAGCCTTATTAATTTATAATAGCCTGACCGTATTCCAATTCGTACAACGCTAATTTTATATCAGACAATGTCCAAACTTACTGTGTTGTTTTTGCGCTTTAAATTATAGTGATTGATAAATGTCCCATAAGCAATGTTTAATATGATTTATATCACTTTTATACGCAATAACATGTGGGATTGAGGTACTCACACGGCGTCAGAAAGCGCGTAAAACACCGAATTCCCAGTTATAAAGCGCTATTTCGTGTCAAATACACGGGTAGGAGGGAATGTTTCGGTAATAATTTTGTTAATAACACGGGTTAATACCGGTGAAGTGTTAATTTATTGCAAATACCACCATTACACGTAATAACGGGTTCGATTTCGGTAAGCGCGCAAGCGTTTGAGAGCGTGTTTAATGTACCGATTTACCCGTTATAAATAGCTGATGTTCTCTTTAATCGTATTTTTTTTGCATTTGCAGAATAACTAAATGGCATCAACCCCTTTACAAGTGTAATATGGTGTTAAACAAGTCCATAAAATCATCCGGAATATCGCGTAAATCTATATGCAGTCTATAGGCAAAGAAGCCATTTTGGTGTTAGCTTGTCTAGGTTTTCTTCCCGCTGAGCCACGTGATTAAGTGGGCGGAGCGATCACTGATAAGGCGTCATGTCAATTAATTCTTTATGATTGATGTGTAAACATAACTTATATAAATTACAATAAATACCTGCGACGACAAACACATGATAGTAAATTTCAAATCGCACATTACACAACTAATAAAGGTGCATATTTTGTATCAAGTAAATGTTTTATATAGAGTTTTTCAAAGTCTATAGAAATCTACAACGCATTTCGTGTCAGTTCATATTTATTTCTCGACTTAGACAAGTCTTTCAACTAATCGTCGTCTATGCCTTCCTATGAACTAATCACGTTTTTTGCTCGATGCGCACAGCCCTGATGACGTTGTTAGGCATTTTCTGTCAGAAGTTCTCTACTCCTGTTCATGCACGTGGTTTCACACTTAACTTCAAGATCACAACAGAGTAACAAAACAGACTTCTTTGAATGTTTTTTTATTGGTTTTGGTTTTGCCTGTGATTTACCGCGGAAGTTGCTTTTGGTGCACGGATCATTGCCTTTTTACGTTTTGTCAAAACCTATGCACTTAATAACATTCTTAACACGTTTGATGTTGTTTTCTTGGTTCATGTCTACAAGCTTGTTTTACTTTCCCCGTTTCGTTTACGAACAGACCTAAATACTCTTTGGTAATATCAAAACTAAGAATGAAGACGTTTATTAATTGTATCGATTATTTGGACTGACACGAAGAAACCCAACAAGAATTAACTGGTATGATCAAAATTGTGAGCACCGATTTGATGGCTTTGTAAAATGAAATGAAGTCAATTGCAACTTGAAGGAATTAGATGCTGTATGCGCGGAGCCTATTTGGAACCTTCGGCTGCTCGTTTTGGTATGGAACTTTTGTAGGAACCTCCGGCTGCTCGTTTTGGTATGGAACAAGAGGCGACTGACATACGATAACATGTGATTGACATTATCGTTTAATAAAGTCATTTTTTTTTTAAATCTGCAGAAACTAGAACTGTTCGAAAATATTTGTAAAATAATTAACACTATTTATATCTTAATTAACAGTTTAGTTTAAATATATGTATTTGCATAAAACATGCAAATGCATATGTATGTATTAAGAAATAAAAAAATTATACGTTTAATAAAACAAACTGAATATCTATACATGTTTGCAAACTTGAATTTAAACTGTTTTGAGTCTGTTATATATGCATTTAATGTACGGAACATTTTTTCAAGGGCATGTAACGATCATGTCATTGCAAGGTATTTATATTTGAGTGACGATTTAATGTTTTAATAGTTTACACAATTATAATATGAAATTAAGGGCATTTAAAGAAGGGTTAAAGATTGGTTACATAGGTTAGTTTGATATCCTACTGACCCTCCGCTTCCGCGGAGTGAGATAAATATTATGGAGTCATTTGAGAGTGAAACTTACAAAAAGTAATCAATTTCTTTCGAGTTCTCATATATGCAATAGGTTCTAGACCTGCTTTCTTTATTGTAATTTTCTTTACTACAAAACACAGGTAACCTACAAGCAATCCTAGCGACTTTATTGTCACTAAGGTTCTCTAAACCTTGGAGAATAAAAGTACGGAAAATAGTGAGAACAGTACCGGTAAGTTGTTACTACATTATATGTCAATTTTCGAGGAACATATACCTTTTAGAGCACGAAAAATAACTTCAATTCATGTGATCGGACCACTGCCTTTAATGTAACCCATAGATGTTTAAGATTATCTGACAGCGACAACATGAAACTGCATTCATAGCATCTCCAGATAGTGTTAGATATAAAATGAAATTACCGGTATTTTTTGTTTGATTAAAAGACGTCAGACATTCGTTATACCAATTCAGAAGTTGTCAAGGTCAGAGTAGTAAACAGTATTTGTTTCGGAAACGTTTTTGGATGCGCATGCCATAGAGTTGTCATCCGTAAACAGTCGAGTAATACCAACTATTAAGATGTTCATATATACTGGCCCAGCACTTGCCGTGTAAGACCATCAGATTTCTCTGCTCGTAATACTTCTGGCTGTTAATTATTTGGCCTGTTTTTACGGACATACCCCAGCTTAGAAAGTTGCCCATATTTCACAGAGACTTTGCAATATGATGTGTAATAGCATTTGCCATTACAAATCCAGTGCTTCGGTAGTTATTTCCTGCAAGGGAAACATAAACAAAGCACATGTATTTGTAGACAATATTCATCTTAAGTTTCTCTTGTATTGCTACAGTATAGCGTTGGCAACAAATACCATGCAAACATCTGATCAGTACAGAATATAACAATCATTTGTAATAGCACAATACAATTAGTATGTTATTTGGAAAATGCATTTCTGGATAATAACAAAACTAAGCACAGTTATTTATATTTTTATTTTGTGACTGTTCCATTAGTAATGCTTGGCGCATTCACATGTTCTCAGTTGACTTACTTCCTGAAAACATAAAACAGTAAAAAAATATCATACAAACATTGTGAGTATCATAAAAACATTCTCAGAGCACTTTCCAATTTTATGAAAGACATTGGGTATCATTTTATTTCAACACTTTACATAAATTGCACAAAATACATAGGTATTATACCGATGAAAAACAGACAAGGCATTCAATAATTTTATTATATTGATAAACAATTTGTATATACAATATTTATTCACTCAGTTTTTTGCAAAAAAAGTGTTAACATGAAAAACGGCTGAAAACAGAAATCTTTCATACCATCGATAAAAAATCCGCTATAACAATAAACAACATTCATATGAGATACGGATTCTTTAATTAGTGCATTCACATATAGCAAGTAAAAGTAATGCAGTACATTGACAGTTCCTGACTATATAACAGTTTCCATCTCATCAGACACTTCAGTCAGCTAAAAGGAACATATCACAATAAATAGTATACCCATAAATATTCCTAAGAATGGAATAACTATTCAGTTACACATTTCAATTTTGGGTAAGCCAAGACTTTGGACTTTCTGAAGTAGTTAAAGTCCAAAAGTAGGTTAAAGTCAAGGTCAAAATAGGGTTACAAGATATGGTTGAGTTGATAGTTCAACATTTTCATACATCAAAGCTTTGTAAGAATCGTTATTGATGTTCGATGAAATTGTTTTAAGTTAACTTTATACTTATACTTTATACTTATGGACTGAACAACTGAATACCTCTTGGTATCAGTATATGCCGGGTACATAAAAAACTACTATTTAAGACCATGCTTCTTATTTGATGCAAATAAAACATCTTTTAACATAAGAACTTATAAAATAATTCCACTTTCAATAACATTTTACAACAATAAGTCTACATCTTAACCACTTTTAAGTTTGTGCATACACATATAATAAAAATGCCGTTGTTCCCACTACACATAATTGGGGCTGTGATGTCATCCATATCTCTGTTTGTCCTGCTCCACCTCCTGCTTGCGTCGGAGAATCTGTGCATTCTTCTCCTGCATCTTCTTGATGTGTCGTTCCAGCTCTACATCTGCATCCCCTGCAACCAGATGCATCATAAATGTTACCCACAAGGCGAAATACAATAACAGTAGCACATGGGTCAAAACTTGATAAAATCACTTTTTGCTATGTGGCTCAAGACTAAATTCCATCGCAGTAACACATGGCTCAAAACTTGATAAAATCACTTTTTGCTATGTGGCTCAAGACTAAATACAATCTCAGTAACACATTACTCAAAATCTTGATACTATCACTTTTTGTCCTGTGACTAAAGAGTAAAAGACTAAATACTATCGCAGTAACACAAAAGTATGATTACAGGAAATTCTTCAATTTGTCAAAATGGGCATGCATGTCCAATACAAATTAAATAAAAATGTCTGGACATATGACCTCAAAGTGGGACTGTCTTATTGGGACACATAAAACCAACTGTTATTTCATCTTAACTTAAGCGGTCAATAAAATATTTAAAAAAAATCTGAATGGCAAATATTGACGATAAATATGTTAAAAGATTTTCATAAACAAAAACCATGTTTTGAAAGAAAACACACAGGTGCACCATCCACGTTACTTCATAGCAACATGAAAGTCTGGATGTGGCTCAATGAAAACTGCCACCACGACTATCTACCATCAGATTCAATAATAAAGCTGAAATGTATATACAATTTATAGCAGCCACTTGCTTTAAGAATTTGGTAACATTTTCTATGAAAAGCACATTTTTGTTCAGCGAGGGGATGTCATAAATTGTTAGGACAGCCTAAAAGAGCTCTCAAGATCTGAGCTTTATCACAAGCATAATGAAATGCGCTGTAATCCATGTACCTTTTGCATCTACTGAACGACTCTTGTTGTTCGTACTGCTGAGATCATCTACGGCTAGTTTCCTCCTCTTTTCCCTTGCAGGCACAGTGAAGTCACTGGAGCGTTTAGACTGGGGAAAGAGAGACCTGGACTCTTCTCTCCTCACTGGCACACCAAGCCTTGAGTGAACACTTGCCTTCTTCGAGGAGGAATCTTCATAGAACAATAAACATGGAATCAGAAACAAATAATGTCTTCAAAATTTGTGCCAACTGTTCCAAGTGCCTTATTGCCTTTTATAACTGCCGGTAAATCCAAATTGAACACTGCAAAATTATATTTAGCACTTACATCAAGAGTATGATACTCTTATTTTTGTTCAGTATTAATGACCTTTGCATCTTTGAAGTGTAAAATCAAGCTCGTGATTTTCAAATTACGTAACACTTCTCTTAAACTGAACGTGTATTGTACACTGATAAATGCAAAAATTACAAACATAGTGAGCAGCTTTTCATTTAATAAGTAAACAAGTTGACTTTTTGTAATTGATGCATAGAAATTACAAAATGACTATAAAATGGCTTATTATTCTCATATATTATTTAGATTGATATCCACCACTGACCAACACTCAGAACTACCAGCATGGTAAATATTGCATAAACATTATTAGAGGTTTTCAACATATTAAACGAAATATAAAATACAGCCATGCCCAACTTACCTCTTGTGGACAGCTTTACACCAATAACCTTTTTCATATCTCCTCTACCCTTCTCAAGATCCGCATTATTGTGGTCTAAAGTATCAGACAGTGTCTGCATTTTGTCTCTACTCTTATGCTTCTTCTTATGCATCTGATGAGGTTTAGTACCAGAATTGTCTTCACTGTCTGACCTTTCAACATGCACAATTATCCTTTCTGTGTGCAAGTGCCTATTCCTTACATCATCATGTTTCGAATGAGATACTTTAAAATCTACAACAGCAAGACTGCTTGACATTGGCCTATTGTGCTTTACCACACTTACAATTCCTTTTTTCCGTGTTTCACTTTCAGATTCTGAATGAGTCTCTTCAAATCTTTTGCCTTTGTGTGATGACAAGTCTTTCATGTTTTCCGATTTTAATTCACTATTCCTTTCATCTCTAAATCCACTTACTCTGTCGAGTTTTTTCTGATAGTTTATTTGTTTTCTATCATCAGCATCTCTTTCTTGAAATTTATTTTCATGTTTTGTAAACTTCTGTTTATTATCATCTCTTTTCTGACTTTTCCCAGACTTTTCATGGCTGCTTTTTGGATGCCTTATCTCTCTATTCTGTGTTTTCCTTCTTCGTTTCTCCAGTTCAATATCATTGGTATCACGAGAGCCCCCATGCTTCTTATTTCTCCATGTTTCAGACTCCGACTCACTACTTGAATCATTTAAACTGGATATGTTTCCTGCAGTATCATTATCACTGGACTCTGATGAAAAACTTACATTTGCTATTCGTTGCAGTTTTTCTTCAATACTTCTGCGCTTTAATGACTTGTTGGACTTATCTTTTTTTGTTTTTCTATCAGATATTTCTGTGGAACGCTGCCTTTGCTTTGCTTTTTCTTTTGACTTTTCCATACTTTTTAATATTTTTTCATCTCTGTTCCTTTTGGCATCTTTTTCATACTGCTTAGGGTAAGTTTTTGATTCTTTTATTATTTCAACATCCTTAGGAATAGTGTCAAGATCTTTTACATTAGCACTTTTCTCTTGTTCGCTTGTTCTGCTATTATTTTTAGAACCTTTATACTTACTGGTCAAATCTTTCTCAGTTCTGAGAATCTTATTTTTCTCATTTCCATTCTTGTGGATACCAATATCTTTAAAATGCCTCATGCTATCAATAAGCCTACCTTTGATTAATTCCCCTTCACCCTGATTTTTCAAAGGCTTTTTTGACTGTTCCTTTCTTTCACATGAAACTTTTGAATCTCTTTTCTGATGTTCTGATCTTCTATGCAACTTATCATCTCTATAATTTGCTGCATCAAATTCTGGCTCAGCTTCAATGTAATATGTATCAGTCATCTGCTGTCGAGATTTATTCCTGAGACTAAATGAGTTGTATCCCTTACTCTCAACTTTTCCTTTCATGTCTTTCTTAGTCTTATTATGCTGTTTGATAATTGAATTTTCAGGTGAATGTTGTTTAAATGATGATCTTTCAAGCCTGTCATCAGTTTTGTGAATGAGATCAGACGATCGACCTTTATATTTATCAGCATAATGACTATTGTCCTGAGGCGAGCTAGAATGGTGAAGGTCTTGTTTGAAAGTTGTCCCTATCACAGAACCAGAATTTGGAAATTTAGTCTTAATTTTTACTTCAGTATCTGGGGATAACCTGCTGTGTTTATCCTGTACACTTTTGGCACGTGTTTGGAGCACTTGTGAGTCTGATGAGGATGAAGAATCACTGTCTGATTTGGAGGAAGATTCGGAAGAGGGTGATTGTAAAGCACTTTTTTTCCAGAGATGGTTTTCCGGTTGTGGTAACACAAAAACTTTGGTCTCTTTTAAACTTGGTTTATTTGTATCGATATCGTCTAAGTCAGACTTTTCACCATCCTGAAAATTGCTGTCACTGCTACTAGCACTGCTTTTGCGACTTGGCAAACTGCTTCTACTCGATGTTCCACTTTCTAAATCTGAGTCTGACTCATTAGACTCTTCAGCAGAATTAGAATTTCGTGCTTTGCGTCGGTTAAATCTGCTGAATGTACTGTAAGAATTTGAAGCATTATCATCTTGCCGGAGAGACTCAGCCAATGCACTACTGTCGTTTTTTGAGGAGTCAAACTCTTCACAGTTGTCATCTGTCATAACTGAGTCACATGTGTGTTGCTTTACAGATTGCATAACATTCTCATGTTCAACATTCTCTACCACAGTCTTTTCTATCACCTCTTCCTCTGCAACATATGGGGTCAAGCTTTCATCTGCAGTATGCCCTTCTTCCATATTTTCCTCACCCAAAAGGACATCGGAAATGTCTGCCAAACTGACATCAGCAACACCATCTTCTTCATTGCTCTTTCTGTCAGCTGTTGAGTGAACTTCCACAACCTCATCCAGTTCTACACTTCCCAAATGTCCTGGCACATTCCCCAGGTAATCATTATCATCTCTTCTGTGTACCTGAACCTCAACATCACCAGGTACTGACTCTAGCCATTGTGCCTCATTGTTGTCTTCTGTTTGGATTCGATTCCTCTGAAATTCTTCATCATCTTCTTCACTATCCGAGTCATCATCATAACGTCTGAATTTGGAGGAAACTGCAGAATAAATATACAGTATTACAACTACTGTCTAAACTGCAAATAAAGAACACCCAAGGTATGTGGTCATTTTTGTCTTTGTTCACAGGTGGTCTTTATACACAGGATCCACTAAAACTTTGCAAAATATGCTAATGGGCTTTAAACAGTTACCTTATCTATTAATGTGCTCTATGGTTTAAATGTTTGAATACTAATGCATACATAAAGTAATAAAGGATTGAAAATACAGTTTTGATTTTTATTTATTATTTTAATTTCTTTATTTTTACTATTTATTGCCGACGTCAAGAACTTAGGCTTAGAAGCCATAATGGTAAAATTTTACTGACAATTTACTTATCTATAATCCATGCACGGCTTATCATGGAGAAATTTAACCAAGAGCACCGCCTTGCGGGTGCAGACCGCTCATCTATTTTCTTTTTAAAGGTGAAGGGACTCTCAATTTCAATCACAAAGGAGGGAGGGGTGGAGTGAAGAGGGGTGTATAGTGTGGGGGTGTGGACATTTATAACATAATCTTCCAAAAATGCGGAAAAAAATGCACAAAAAATATAAAAAAAAATTGGGGGTGGGGGGGATGGGGGTGGGTGGGGGGTGGAGGGGATTCTTGGGTGCGATGGTTGGACGGTATTTCAAAAATAAAATAATAAAAATAAATATTTGTGTTTTTTAACAGTTTCAAAAAAAAAAATTGGGGGTGGGGTGGGGTGGGGGGGGGGAGGTATAGTGTGAGGGTGTGGTGGTCATTTGTGATATGATCGTAAAAAAAAAAAAAAAAAAAAATTGGGGGGGGGGGGGGATTCGGCGGGGGGGGGGGGGGATTCGGGGGGGGGGGGGGGAGGGCACGGGGGATGGTTTGGGTGGAGTCTATTGTGGTATGTCAGGTAAGAGTAGTTTTGTCAAAGTATCAATCAAATCTAATCATAAATAAAGAAGTTTTGGCAATTTTAGCAAAATTTAATAATTTGACCTTGAGAGTCAAGGTCATTCAAAGGTCAAGGTACAGTAACCTCATCATAGCATGAAAGTATTTGAAGTTTGAAAGCAATAGCCTTGATACTTTAGAAGTAAAGTGGATCGAAACACAAAATTTAACCATATATTCAAAGTTACTAAGTCAAAAAAGGGCCATAATTCCGTAAAAATGACAACCAGAGTTATGCAAATTGTCCTTTTACTGTACCCTTATGATAGTTTGCGAGTGTTCCAAGTATGAAAGCAATATCTATGATATTTTAGGGGTAAAGTGGACCAAAACACAAAACTTAACCAAATTTTCAATTTTCTAAGTATAAAGGGCCCATAATTCCGTCCAAATGCCAGTCAGAGTTACATAACTTTGCCTGCACAGACCCTTGTGATAGTTAATAAGTGTTTCAAGTATGAAAGCAATAGCTTTGATACTGTAGGAATAAAGTGGACCTAAACACAAAACTTTACCAAATTTTCAATTTTCTAAATATAAAAAGGGCGCATAATTCTGTCAAAATGCCAGTCAGAGTTACATAACTTTGCCTGCACAGTCCCCTTATGATAATGAGTAAGTGTTGCAAGTATGAAAGCAATAGCTTTGATTCTTAAGGAATAAAATGGACCTAAACACAAAACTTAACCAAAAAATTTCAATTTTCTAAGTATAAAAAGGGCACATAATTCTGTCAAAATGCACGCCAGAGTTATCTAACTTTGCCTGCCCAGTCCCCTCATGAAAGTAAGTAAGTGTACCAAGTTTGAATGCAATAGCATTGATACTTTCTGAGAAAAGTGGACCTAAACGCAAAACTTAACCGGACGCCGACGCCAACGCCGATGCCGACGCCAAGGTGATGACAATAGCTCATAATTTTTTTTCAAAAAATAGATGAACTAAAAAGGAATGAATATCAAAATGTATGCGTGTAATTGACATCATAATTGTAACAAAACTGTACATTTCCTTAATGAGTTTATGTAAGCCCCAACCTTTTCAAATTTGATATTTTCTGCAATAAGTACATAAATTGCGAGCCACTTAAAGAAAAAAGCAACTTCTTACACTTTAAACAACTGTAAAATGCATTAACACAAAACTGCTATCGCTACCAATTAACAATGTGTGCTGAATAAACACAAAACTGCTATCGAATTCAGTTAACTGTCACTTGCCAATTCCATAGGGACCGATGCGTGCACTGGTAAGATGCTTATCATGTGACTATCACAGCATCATTGCCGCCATTGTTTTATTGAAAGAATGTGAAATTCTTGATTGTTATGATTGAAGTGTTTGTTGCTAGCTATCAAAATGGACTTTTGGGAATGTAAAATGGCGATTGCTGTTGTGGTTTGAAGGTTGGTGTAATTCGCAGGTAAAATATATAATGAGATCATTCGGGAGGAAATAAATGTGGTCGATATCGACAGGGGGTGACTGTTCAAAGGTAGTCGCAGGTTGCTGTGGCGTAGTGGATACGGTGTCTGTCTAGCAACCGTGAGATGAAGGGTTTGCTCCCCAGTGGAGGAGTTCTTAAAAACTTCCCCAAAGACAAAAAGTACTGGTTCTATCCAGGAAACTAGAGCCCAGAGTGTTTCAATAAGCCTTTGGCTTTTGATACAATAGAGCTTACATACATAGGTAAAAGAAATAATAATCACCAGCAGGGGATATTATGCAAAAACTAAATGTTGAGGAATAAATCAACCATGGAAAAAATCTTTGAAAAGGACTATGGCGAGGGAATTATCAAAATCTTATTCAACATATTATTCTAGTATTCTGTCACCTTTAATCTTTTCTGTGAGTTGGGCAGCCTGTGTCCTGGCTTCTGTGCCAGCCCACTTGTCCTGAGGCCTGAGCAGCATGGGGCGAACCTCTGACTTCCTGCGGTCCTGGGCTGCAATAGATTGTGGCTGCTCCTCCCTGCTATCGTCTCCCTTAACCTGGGGGTGTTAAAAAAAAACACAGTAAGTAGAAGTTAATATAACAGCCCATCTAGTACAAACTAGGTTTTGACACTTACAAAGATTGCCAAAAATGTTGAACGAATTTCATTGCAATTTACATTTAAAATACTTGAGAAATAACAAACATAAATACTATTTTATTCACCATCATCTATGTTAAAATTGTAATTAATGTACTTATCAATTAGGTACACAAGAGACTTAAGCCAGATACCATTATAGGAATGTTTGAGAAATAAGGGCCAGAACTCTTAATTAAGAATAAAACAAGAGCACCGCCTTGCGGGTGCAGACCGCTCATCTATTTTTCTTCTTAAAGGTGAAGGGAGCTCACTACTTCAATCAAAAAAGATAGAGGGGTGGGGTGGAGAGGGATGTATAGTGTGGGGGTGTGGTCATTTATTACATTATCTTCCAAAAATAAGAAATACAAATGCAATAAAAAATATATTAAACAAGAGCTGTCACCATAGGATGACATATGCCCCCTATAAACGCTTTCATAGAAGTTATAGCATTTTTTTCGAAACCTAAACGCAGATTTCGAATCCTTAACACGGACCCTAAGTTCAAGGTCAAGGTCACAGGAGTCAAAAAGTCCAAATTTGTGTTTGTATGGAAAGGCCTTGTCCATATAAACATGCATACCAAATATGAAGGTTATATCTCAAGGGACATAGAAGTTATGAGCATTTTACGAAACCTAAATGCAGATTTCGAAACCTAAACTTAAAGGTCAAGGTCAAAGGGGTCAAAATTTATGTGTGTATGGAAAGGCCTTGTCCATTAACACATGCATACCAAATATGAAGGTAACCTCTGAAGCGACATAGAAGTTATGAGCATTTTTCGAGCGCAAAAGCAATTTTCTATGATTCAAGGACAGTAACTCAGAAGTGCCTAAGTAAATTTGGCTGATTATCGAACTTAACCTAGATTTTATTGCCTTACACATTTTTATGCAGTTTGGTGAAGATCCGATGACAATTGCTGGAGCGGAAACGAGAAAAAACTCAATTTTTCCATGATTTCCAGGGCCGTAACTCAGGAGTGTCTTCGTAACTTTGGCTGATTATTGAACTTGACCTAGATCTTATGACCGTACACATTTTCATGGAGTGTGGCGAAGATCCTATGACATTTGCTGGAGTCACTGAGCGGAAACAAGAGAAAACACAATTTTTCAATGATTCAAGGGCAAAAACTCTGGAGTGTCTGGATCAATTTGGCAGATTATCAAACTTGACCTTGATGTTATTGCCTTACACATTTTCATGAAGTTTGGTGAAGATCCTATGACATTTGCGCCAGTTATAGAGCGGAAACAAGAAAAAATGATGATTCAAGGGCTGTAACTCAGGCATGTCTGGGTCAATAAGGCCAATTATCGAACTTGAACTAGATGTTATTGCCTTACACATTTTTATAAAGTTTGGTGAAGATCAGATGACATTTGCTAGAGTTATTGCGCGAAAACGTGAAAAAAACACAATTTTACGATAATTCAAGGGCCGTAACTCAAGAGAGTCTGGGTCAATTTGGCCCATTATCGAACTTCACCTAGATGTTATTGCCTTACACATTTTCATGAAGTTTGGTGAAAATCTGATGACAATTGCTCGACTTATTGAGCGGGAAACGAGAACAAGAGGGCCATGATGGCCCTGAATCGCTCACCTGACTAATCAGATTGCAATCCCAACCCAGTTTTCATCAAAATGAACATTCTGACCAAATTTCATAAAGATTGGATGAAAACTGTGACCTCTATTGTCTACACAATGTTTTTCTAATAAATGACCTATTGACCTAGTTTTTGACCCCAGGTGACCCAAATACAATACCAACCCAGATTTCATCAAGACAAACATTCTGACCAAATTTCATGAAGATTGGATGACAACTGTGACCTCTATTGTCTATACAAGGTTTTTCTATTATTTGACCTAGTGACCTAGTTTTTGACCCCAGATAACCCAAATACCATCCCAACCCAGATTTCATCAAGATAAACATTCTGACCAAATTTCATACAGATTCAGTCTTGGCAGTAACCCGCTCGACCGGTTTGATTGATTTTTGCCTCGGTCGAGTGAAAATTCTAAGCCGGTAGCCCGATGGGTCGAGTGCTTTTTTTGTGTCCGAACATAGTAACGAGTCCGAAATAGCTTCATATAGACGCTTATTCAAGACTGCATTGGTTATTTCCCTTGAGCACTTACTGATTAGACACTTATTGAACAGTGTTGTAAGTCGATCTCGCGAGACGCTATAACAATTATTATTACTTGGTGGAGAACTTGCGGCGATACATTTATTTTAATGTATTTTCTGTGTTATTTTGAGGGCGCATCGCACAAACATCAACCGCAAAATGAGAATGAAGGTAGCAACACAAAATATGAACAACAAAACGAAAATTCCAAATGTCATGGAAAAATAATCAGTCTTCTACGTTAGCGTTACCGATCGCCGAAATCGCCATTGGCAATAACAATTCCTAGCTGGCGATTAAAAATAAGATTTTCATGAAATTGGCGATTGAAAAAAAATAGACCCTATGCTTTACAACTGCACACTATAAATCGCCAGAAACATCGCTAAGATTACACAGATAACACCCTTACCGGAAAGGCCCCATGGGATAATGACGACCGCCTAGGTTGATAATCCACATGGCTAATGTCTTAATTGGTCACGCTTTACACTGCGACCAGACTTTTTGAACATTTGTGTTATTTGGCGATTTACGTGATAACTGAATCACTGAAGCGTGCCGTGTAATCACCTATGCTATAGATGTTACGATTCAACGTTATCGAATCGACCAATACGGAATTGTCATTTAATCAGATGGGCGGAGTTATGGCATTGACATAGACACTATAAACTAATTTCCCAACAAACAACGATTTTGATTGGCTAAAAGTAGATAAGAGTAACTTGCCTTTACGTTCGCAATGCGACTTGAAAGACTGATTTAGAAAGTGAGTTGCAGATTCCGGGAAAAATGGATTCTGCGAGCGAAAATGGCAAGTCGAAGCAACAGAAATTAACACAATTCTTTAGAAAAGAAAGCGGACAGAATAATGTAGGAAATGACCGAATGTTAGGTTCGCGATCGGAGGATGTCTAAAATAGTGCAGATGTGAATGCAGAATCGGAAACGTCTACCTGTCAAGTCTCACGGTTTCGTCGTGAGTCTCACGGTTTTTGACATGCAATGACGTTCTCATGCTGACTAAGTAATTTCTCACGCATTTCTTCAAAAACAAAAACAAAAATGAAAAAAGTAATTTTTAAAATGTCGTATAATTACTAGAGACAGGCGGGTTGTTTTAGTGGTTTCAAACCTAAATACCACATGTACCGAAAACTGTTTAACGGTGTTAATGTATCATTATCACTACGCCACCGGTGTCTATGTAAACAAAACAATCGTCTGCAAAATGTCAGCAAGTGGCTCACCAGCGAAGAAAAACTTTTAAGCAAATAAAAGGGCTAATTTCAGACAAAAATAGTCTTAATTTTTCTCAGGAAATAGCCCCAAAACGCACCACAGACGATCTAGGATCCAAAAAAATTACGGGGTAGGGGCATGGCCTCGCACCCCCCCCCCCCCCCCCCCCCCCCAAGATTTGGCGACTACGTTTTTTTCCTTAGCGCTATCCTAGGTCTTTACTTCGTTTTGATGTCTCCAAGTATTGAGAAATTTGATTATGCGCCAGCATTGCTGACTTGCTGGTATGTGCATGTCATACATAATGTAAAAAATATGCAATTAAATATCATGCACTAAATTACAAGTATAGTCTTTTACAGATAAAGTTTTGCTGTCAAGAAACAAATCCTGACATTAAAATCAAAGGTGTATTAGTATTAGAATACTCAGAAGTTTGGGCAGGAAAGTTGCCTCCTTGTGCTACGTCTTATGCACAGGTATTATTGCTCGTTTGACATTTTATTTACTTTATTCAGATATGTGTTTGGAAAATTTATATCATGTTATACAATATGTATTTTACAGGCCACCTTAAGGAGCATACATGATATGTCAGACCTGGATGTCGGAGACTCCGACAATGACCATGATGGAATGGAGATGTCAGGAGACCTTGTGTTAATTTTTTTGTAAGATATTAACTGTGAATAAAAACAGAATCAAGTGTTTATTTGTTTAATCTTTATTGTTCTATGTTTCATCAATACAAACATAGTTACAAATGTAACAGAATTATAACTTTTAATTCGGGCTAGTTAAAATTGTTTCGGGCTAGTGAAATTTCAGAGCTGGTAGCCCAACCGGGCTAGTGCTTAAAAAAAATTAATGCCAAGACTGCAGATTGGATGAAAACTGTGACCTCTACTGTCTACACAAACAAATTGTTGACGGTTTTTCTATAATTTGACCTAGTGACCTAGTTTTTGACCTCGGATGACCCAAATACAATCCCAACCCAGATTTCATCAAGATAAACATTCTGACCAAATTTCATAAAGATTGTATGAAAACTGCGACCTCTATTGTCTACACAAGGTTTTTCTATTATTTTACCTAGTGACCTAGTTTTTGACCCCAGATGACCCAAATACAATACCAACCCAGATTTCATCAAGATAAACATTCTGACCAAATTTCATAAACATTGGATGAAAATTGTGACCTCTACTGTCTACACAAACAAATTGTTGATGATTTTTCAATTATTTGATCTAGTGACCTAGTTTTTGACCCCAGATGACCCAAATACAATCCCAACCCAGATTTCATCAAGATAAACATTCTGACCAAATTTCATAAAGATTGGATGAAAACTGCTACCTCTATTGTCTATACAAGGTTTTTCTATTATTTGACCTATTATGTGACCTAGTGACCTAGTTTTTGACCCCAGATGACCCAAATACAATCCCAACCCAGATTTCATCAAGATAAACATTCTGACCAAATTTCATAAAGATTGGATGAAAACTGTGACCTCTACTGTCTACACAAACAAATTGTTGACGGACGGACGGACGCACACACACACAACGGACGCAGGACATCACACGGTCACATAAGCTCACCATGTCACTTCGTGACAGGTGAGCTAAAAAAACCAACTTTACGATGATTCAAGGGCCATAACTCAAGAGTGTCTAGGTCAATTTGGCCGATTATCGAACTTGGCCTAGATGTTATTGCCTTACATATTTTCATGTAGTTTGGTGAAGATCTGATGAAAATTGCTTGAGTTACTGAGCGGAAACTAATACGGACTAATCCGGACGGACTGACTAACGGACGGACGGTGCGATTTTACCTATGTTCTGGGGGCATAATAAAAATTACTTTTTTTGGGGGGGGGGGGGGGGGTGGAGTCTATTGTAGTATGTCAGGTAAGAGTTGTTTTTTCAAATTATCAATCAAATCTGATCATAAATAACGAAGTCATGGCGATTTTAGCAAAATTTAATTATTTGACCCTGAGAGTCAAGGTCATTCAAAGGTCAAGGTAAAATTCAACTTGCCAGGTACAGTACCCTCATGATAGTACGAACGTATTTGAAGTTTGAAAGCAATAGCCTTGATACTTTAGAAGTAAAGTGGATGTAAACACAAAATTTAGCCATGTATTCAAAGTTCATAAGTAAAAAAAGGGCCATTATTCCGTCAAAATGACAACCAGAGTTATGCAACTTGTCCTGTACAGTCCCCTTATGATAGTTTGCGAGCGTTCGAAGTCTGAAAGCAAAAGCTATCATACTTTGGGAATAAAGTGGACCAAAACATACTTTGGGAATAAAGTGGACCAAAACACAAAACTTAGCGAAATTTTCAATTTTATAAGTAAGGGACCATAATTCTGTCAAAATGCCAGTCAGAGTTACATAACTTTGCCTGCACAGTGTTAACGCCGTTAATTTACGGAAAATTTAATTGTCCAGTTCAATATGAAGAAACGAGATATGCGTCATTATTTTTATTCGCTGATGATTCTCTAAAAATAAATACAATACATTTATAATATATACTGTCAAACATACCAAATTATTAACATAGTATTTAAATAAATAATTCAAACGATTGCACGTATGTAATAATAATGATAATACATACAGAAATACATATACAACTAGAAATGGCGCGGCAGAGGCCGACGCGTATCCCCACGCCGAATGTTTGACTTAGGTGTGCCCCAGGGTTGGTAATGGGGCCATGCATAGCTGAGATTGACCGTATTGTCATAAGAGAAGTTCATCATCAATTAGAAGTGAATTGGTGTAGAAATGAAGAAGTTATAGTAAAAGGCAATTTTGGGTGGGTGTGACATATGTGGGCAGGGCGCCCCAGGGTTGGTAATTGTGCCATGCATAGTTGAGATTGACCATATTGTCATAAGAGAAGTTCAGTATCAATTTGAAGTGAATCGGTGTAGAAAAGAAGAAATTATAGTAAAAGGCAATTTTGGGTGGGTGTGGTCTATGTGGGCGGGGCCCCAGGGTTGGTAATGGGGCCATGCATAGTTGAGATTGACCGTATTGTCATAAGAGAGGTTCAGTATCAATTTGAAGTGAATCGGTGTAGAAATGAAGAAATTATAGTAAAAGGCAATTTTGGGTGGGTGTGGTCTATGTGGGCGGGGCGCCCCAGGGTTGGTAATGGGGCCATGCATAGTTGAGATTGACTGTATAGTCATAAGAGAAGTTCAATATCAATTTAAAGTGAATCGGTGTAGAAATGAAGAAATTATAGTAAAGGCAATTTTGGGTGGGTGTGGTCTATGTGGGCGGGGCCCCAGGGTTGGTTATGGGGCCATGCATAGTTGAGATTGACCCTAATGTCATAAGAGAAGTTCAGTATCAATTTGAAGTGAATCCGTGTAGAAATGAAAAAATTATAGTAAATGGAATTTTTTGGTGGGTGTGGCCTATGTGGGCGGGCGCCCCAGGGTTGGGATTGGGGCCATGCATAGTTGAGATTGACCCTAATGTCATAACAAAAGTTCAGTATCAATTTGAAGTGAATCCGTGTAGAAATGAAAAAATTATAGTAAATGGAAATTTTTGGTGGGTGTGGCCTATGTGGGCGGGGCGCCCCAGGGTTGGGAATGGGGCCATGCATGGTTGAGATTGACCGTATTGTCATAAGAGAGGTCCAGTATCAATTTGAAGTGAATCGGTGTAGAAATAAAGAAGTAAATGTAAAATAACCTAAAAAAATGAGTGATAATTTCTGACGCGGCCCCACCCCAACCGCTATAACTTTTGACCCAGGGGTCAGATCAAAATTCCAAATAGTGCAGGGTCGCACATATGCTCATAGCTACCATGTGTGTAAGTTTCAAGGTTCTAGTGCTTTTAGTGTAGGAGGAGATAGTGGCCAGGACGGACGGACAGACAGACAGACGGACGGACGGACGGACGGCGGAGATAACCACAATATCCCCACCTTTTTTTCAAAAAGCGTGGGGATAACAAGAGATTGCCAAGCAATATGGTCCCCTACCGGTGAAACGCCACCATTGTCAGTAAAAAAATAAAATATTTTTTTATTTGTTACCATAGCAACCAGAATTTTTGACTGAGAACAAAATTAAATGACGTGCATAATCTCCATATTGCCATCTATCCATGTTTCAAGTTTCATGAAAAAATATTAAGAACTTTTTAAGTTATCTCAAGATCCAGAAAAGTGTGACGGACTGACAGACATACTGATAAGTGTTTTTCCCAGGCCATTTTAGCGTGGCGAAAAGCCACGCCGCCCTCCCGGATCCCCACTCAGCCCTTTTCAAAGGCAAATTTCGCCACGCGCCCTTCTTTTCAAAGGCAAATTTCGCCACATGACCTTATCGATAACATCTTTATTGCCTTACGATCTCATTGTGTCACACCGGTCTTACTGACCTGTGTGAATGCGCGCTAAGCATTGTAGGAAACGGACTTTTTTCCATCATGGCGTTGGTAAACATAATAAACACGGAAGTGAAAAATTGTAATTAATTATTATCAAAAACAGGCCCCATCAAACCGGGCCAGCTGTAATATATATTTGGATGCAGTTTGTGCTTCAAAAGGAGCCACTTTTCATGTCAGTCTATTGTTTGTAAGAATCACTAAACACGAAATTAGACTTAACTAAACACGTTGCAATACTGTATCTTCGAAATAGTAAATAAATCTAAATCATAAATAAATATTTATAATTACACACCTGCTGAAATTTGAGAACGTAAACGATTTAAAATAAACGCTGTGAACATTACAAGGAATCGTACATGTAGGCCTACTGTGTAAGAGGATTAATCAGGGATAAAATAAAATGAAGTTCGAAGGATCTAACATTTTAGGAGGACGTCATGGTATCTTGGACATTTGGCACTTTCATATATTTATTTAGTAGATACTGAAAAATCTGAATGTGCTAATTGCAACATCAAAGCCGAGCAGGTGAGATTTTTACAGCTTTATTTTTCTTGACATAATATTGTATGTTTTCCATTAAATTTATATGCCAGTGTTTTTTTTCTCACCATTTTGGGAATGGGGCCGGGTCCCTTTAAATTGGAAAATAAGGTGTTCTTTTGAGTTATTTTGGGAGATTAATATTGTTGCTTTTATGATTAAAAATACTTTGAAATTGATAATAATAGTGATTTTAATAAGATATATTTTAAGGTTCAACTTCTTTAGCTTGACTTTGAGATAATTTACATGTTTATATAATTATTAAAATATTTTTTTGTGTGGAAACCGTCAATTGGGAATTTTTAGGTCCCATTTGCGAAAAATATATACTTTTTTTTATTGGGAATGGGTCCTCTTACTGGACCCAAATTTGAACGAAAAACAAGATGTGTTTGTGAAACACAATGTCCCCCTATATGACGTTTGACCTTGAAGGATGGCCTTGACCTTGACCCTTCACCACTCACAATGTGCAGCTCCTTGAGATACACACGCATTTCAAATATAAAATTGCTAGTTTCAATATTGCAGTAGTGACATTACATGAGCAATTTTGACCCATATATTTGACCTTGAAGGATGACCTTGAACTTGACCTTTCACCACTCAAAATGTGCAGCTCAATGAGATACACATGCATGCCAAATATCAAGTTGCTATCTTCAATATTGCAAAAGTATTCATAGAATAAGCGATTTGGGCCACATATATTTGACCTCTGACCTTGAAGGATGACCTTGACCTTTCACCACTCAAAATGTGCAGCTCCATGAGATACACATGCATGCCAAATATCAAGTTGCTATCTTTAATATTGCAAAAGTATTCATAAAATAAGCGATTTGGGCCACATATATTTGACCTCTGACCTTGAAGGATGACCTTGACCTTTCACCACTCAAAATGTGCAGCTCCATGAGATACACATGCATGCCAAATATGAAGTTGCTATCTTCAATATTGCAAAAGAACTCATAAAATGAGCGATTTTGGCCACATATATTTGACCTCTGACCTTGAAGGATGACCTTGACCTTTCACCACTTAAAATGTGCAGCTTCATAAGATACACATGCATGCCAAATATCAAGTTGCTATCTTCAATATAGCAAAAGTTATTGCAAAATGTTTAAGTTGGCGCAAACCAACAGACCAACCAACCAACCAACCAACAAACCAAGCAACCAACAGACAGGGCAAAAACACTGTATGCTCAATTTTAGCTCGGCTGTTTTCAGGGAAAACCCTAGGTATTGTCATGGACAGATCGTCGTCAGATGTCCGCGTCGTGCTAAAACCTTAACATCGGCTCTTAAATCAAAGTGCTTCCATCTATAACTTTGAAACTTTATATGTATATGCACCTTGATGATTTCGACACACCACACCCATTTTGGGGTCACTAGGTCAACGGTCAAGGTCACTAACCACATTTAAAAAAAAAAAAATTCATTTATTCAAAATTGCACCGCAGCCTAGCTTGGCACCCATTATGTGGTGCTCTTGTTTATATATAATTTTAAAAATGTATTAATAACCAGAATAGTTGATGCATGTATAAATTAAAAGATACAGCCATGAACAGTGTGTTTTAATTTTTAATAAATATGCTTTGATTGCGTATATGCAAAACAATGAAGTCCATAAATTGTTTACTGATTTTTAAAATGTTGAATGTCACACCTCACGTACCACTCCGTTTATGTACCAACACTTTATGTACCACTATCTGACACTTTATGTACCATATTTATAATATATAGAGATAACTCATTTAATATGAATGTGTGTTATTGATGAAATGTATTTTGTGTGATAGTATTTATGAATTTAGACTTATATATTGGCCATAGATTTTATTTTTTGTCAGATTGTCTAAGTGTCACTGAGTGTCTTAGTGTAATTTATTAGCCCAAGTACATGTAGTACTTAATAAATGATTATTAGTCTTACCTGAAATTGAAGTAAATTATAAAAATTTATTTGTCTCTTATCTTATCCTGACTAAGGATTATAAAGTCTAAAATGTTTGTATTATATTGTAAAATTGAAATGTGATACTTTGAAGAGAAGAGAGAATGACCTTAATGTTCAAACTGTAAAAATCAAATTATTTCCATCTTTAGAATTTAATCATGTTTAGAGAATGACCTTGATTCATTAGGACTGCTATGAATGAATGGACAATAACACCTATATTTTATGTAGGTGGTACGTAAAGTTTCAAAGTACCGGTAGTACATAAAAGGTCTGGTACATGTACATAAGGTGTTACACCCTAAAATGTTCATGGTATCAGTGTTTCAATAATGTAGCGTTTCTTATTATGTATTGCTTAGGTTGTTTTGTTTCAAATTTCAAATTTGCATTCATTTTAAAGCATTTTCAGTCATTTTGTGAATTCCATGTTTTTTGTAATAAGGTGAATTATGTTGCACATGGCGTCAAATATTAATTCATGGTCGCTGTGGTGTAGAGAATGTTGTCCGCTGGGCGTGAGTTCGATCCATACTCTGGGAGAGTTCTCATTATCGTCTCCATGGACAACAAGTACTGGTGTACCAAGAAGTAGTAGTAGTAGTAGTGGTGGTGGTTGTGGTGGTGGTGGTGGTGGTGGTGGTGGTAGTAGTAGTAGTAGTAGTAGTAGTAGTAGTAGTAGTAGTAGTAGTAGTAGTAGTAGTAGACTAGTAGCAGTAGAAGTAATATCAGTAGTAGTAGTAGTTGTAGTTGTAGATAACTAATTAATTAGTTGTAGTAGTAGTAAGAGTTGTAATGGTTGTGTTTGTATTTGTATTGAATTCTGATCATACAACACAATGCTGCTGCTGCTAACGATGATGATGATGAATATGATAATGCTGCTGCTGATTGTGATGATGATTATATGATGGGACTTCGGTATTATAAAATTTGTGAGGTTCAAACACAAAACCTGTTGGATAATAAAACATCTCATTTTATGACAAAAGAGCTAGATTGTAGAGTAAAAAATAAGTATAAAATTCCCTAATAGGAAAGCTACCATTAAAGGACCATGTGGGTTTCATCAAAAGCAATGCATGACACAGTTATATCTCTTTCAAATGCACTCAATATTGCTGTTCCAATTGATATGCTCAGAAATGCTTCTGGATGGGCATACACCAAAGAGTACTTTCCTTCAATTATTTCTTCTAAAGACACAATAACAACACTGTTGCTCTTAGCACGAATTCCGGACGCCCCCCCGCCCCTAAGATGTTCCCTCCCCAGACATTTCCCCCATTTTAGTTTTAGTGCTTACATCCCCCCCTACCCAACAATAAATTTATAATGGTTTGGTTGAAGTATAATCTTGATTTATTATCAAAATGATTATTTTGCTTATGTTATCTTATGTAATTAACTTTTTATATGAAGCAGCTTGTTTGTTGTTTTCTTTGGATTAATCATTCATTATTTTTGTTAAACTGTTTAAGGAGTGCATGTAAATTATTAGTAAGTGCATGTTGGTGTACTAGAGGAATACTAGAGGAATACATGGGAAATATTATCAAAATCATAAAAATGTTGTTTTTAATATAATTAAATAGGATCAATTGATGAATTAATTCAGTTTGAGTAAACTTGGGCTGGGTTGTGGAACTAGAGTAATTTGTTGTTTTTAATCCAATTATATAGGGAACTATGTAACTGTCATAAAAAAATATGCATTCATACGCATATAATCCAATTATTGTATGTCACTGATATTTTCAATTTTACTAGTAGCTTATTAAGACTAATTAAAACAGAATTAGACTTTCCTTACAAAGTATTTCATTATTAATAATAGCTAATGTAATCAAAATGTATTGATATTTAATAATATAATAATATAATTAGCTAATGTAATAAAAGAAAATATTGATATTTTAATAATTTAACTCAATGATATTAAAAATATTTAAATTTGCCCCAAAAAACTAGGGCAGGTAGATAGGAAGGATTTTTTGTTTGGAAAATCAACAGTGTTGTCAGTGTTAAATATTTGTAAAGCTTCTTCAACTTCAGTTTTACATTTTATGACCTGCAACATATTCTATCCTAGTTTATTTTACTATGGTAAGTCATTAAAGTGTTATTTATTTTTATCCCCACGCTTTTTGAAAAAAAGGTGGGGATATTGTGGTTATCTCCGCCGTCCGTCCGTCCGTCTGTCTGTCTGTCCGTCCGTCCTGGCCACTATCTCCTCCTACACTAAAAGCACTAGAACCTTGAAACTTACACACATGGTAGCTATGAGCATATGTGCGACCCTGCACTATTTGGAATTTTGATCTGACCCCTGGGTCAAAAGTTATAGCGGTTGGGGTGGGGCCGCGTCAGAAATTTTCACTCATTTTTTTAGGTTATTTTACATTTACTTCTTTATTTCTACACCGATTCACTTCAAATTGATACTGGACCTCTCTTATGACAATACGGTCAATCTCAACCATGCATGGCCCCATTCCCAACCCTGGGGCGCCCCGCCCACATAGGCCACACCCACCAAAATTTCCATTTACAATAATTTTTTCATTTCTACACGGATTCACTTCAAATTGATACTGAACTTTTGTTATGACATTAGGGTCAATCTCAACTATGCATGGCCCCAATCCCAACCCTGGGGCGCCCGCCCACATAGGCCACACCCACCAAAAAATTCCATTTACTATAATTTTTTCATTTCTACACGGATTCACTTCAAATTGATACTGAACTTCTCTTATGACATTAGGGTCAATCTCAACTATGCATGGCCCCATAACCAACCCTGGGGCCCCGCCCACATAGACCACACCCACCCAAAATTGCCTTTACTATAATTTCTTCATTTCTACACCGATTCACTTCAAATTGATATTGAACTTCTCTTATGACAATACAGTCAATCTCAACTATGCATGGCCCCATTACCAACCCTGGAGCGCCCCGCCCACATAGACCACACCCACCCAAAATTGCCTTTTACTATAATTTCTTCATTTCTACACCGATTCACTTCAAATTGATACTGAACCTCTCTTATGACAATACGGTCAATCTCAACTATGCATGGCCCCATTACCAACCCTGGGGCCCCGCCCACATAGACCACACCCACCCAAAATTGCCTTTTACTATAATTTCTTCTTTTCTAAACCGATTCACTTCAAATTGATACTGAACTTCTCTTATGACAATACGGTCAATCTCAACTATGCATGGCACAATTACCAACCCTGGGGCGCCCTGCCCACATATGTCACACCCACCCAAAATTGCCTTTTACTATAACTTCTTCATTTCTACACCAATTCACTTCTAATTGATGATGAACTTCTCTAATGACAATACGGTCAATCTCAGCTATGCATGGCCCCATTACCAACCCTGGGGCACACCTAGGTCAAACATTCGGCGTGGGGATACGCGTCGGCCTCTGCAGCGCCATTTCTAGTTCAACTATATAATGTGCTAATCTCATATAATGAATTGCTACCCCATTTAAAGATGACACTTAATCTAAATTCATTAATACAATAGTTATAATTGTTTATTGTAACATACTATTCCACTAAAAATGACCGTCATAGAACATCAATGCTGTGCTTTTATTAAAGTTTTCATTGATCTCAATTATTTAAAGAAAAAAATCAGGCACTTATAAAAAATATATAATTAGGGTGTCAAAATTTAACAAACTGAACAAGTCAATTTGCACTTCTCTTGCAATGCAAATGGAGCCACTTGAAATATCAAATTGTTCCCATACTAGTCGGCAATATAGCTATGACATTGTGTCTATTCATAACATGCATCAGACACACCTTCTGAAACTTTTTAGGCGGTTTTGAAAACGCTATTTCATTGCAAACTTTCGTCAATAAAGGATATCTGTTGTTATACAACCGAAAGTGAAAGTACAGTTTAAAACAAGGGACAAAATTGTCACAAAACCAGGTTTTCATTGTGAAAAAAAATCTGATAAAGGGAGAAAACTCAAACTGAACTTTTGAAATGAACAAAAAAAATTAACCCGCAGGGCTTGCACTAAGAAATAAATTTTGGAAGTCCTGACTTCCTGCCCTTTACTTATGGAAGTCCCACTCAAAAATGTTGGAAGTCCAAACAACTTCAATGTTGATGTTAACGGAATGTCAACTGCGTAAATGATCACAAACTCTTCCCATCCATTTTGGGTCACTGTACATCTGTGAAAGTAACTAGATATATCATACAACAAGGCGGAAACTACCCTAGGCTTTAAAAATAGGGAGAAGTTTGGAAAATCAGGGTATAAGTTTGTGCAAACAATATCGACAAAACATGTTAATTTCAAAACATTTATTATTTCTATCATTTTACTATGTTCATTTGTAAAAACAATAAATTCTCATTAAAATCTACCTAAATTAAATTATTTATTAATTGATTAATAATCATAACACATTTAAGTCATTCAACCCATTTAAGTAATTTGAGATATGTGCGGTTGCAAGTTTTCATCACATATTTATTGTCATTTTATTATCCTCACCCCTATGACTGCATTTGCAACAAAACACAATCTTAATGAATGGTCATGATGGAGCATCTAGTATATCTATTACTGTTTATCCGAATACTATACATGTCCGAAATATGTACGCTTTATAAATGCCTTACCAGTTTAACTTTAATAATCCAAACGTTCCTTGTTGTTATCTGGTTTAACAAACCTTATCAAATGTTTGTTAAATCCATTTAATGTTTTCTCCATTATTGAATCAACATTACTTGTAATTTGAATCGCCAGCTTTGAACTGAACGCGGGTTGAATGTTACAATAGGTCAGCCATTTGCAATGTCGAAGGTCATGGCGTAGCAATTTAATTCTACTCGGAGAATTTATATCTAATCCAGGAAATGTGTTTTCTGAATGTTTCTGACTAGTAAAATGACATGTTAGTATAGAAAATGAACTGTGATTCCAGTTTATATAAGATGGTTATTACTCGTAATTATCGGTGGATTGACCTTATCGCGATGACGTCATAAAAGGGGCAGTCCCTTAGCGACGGTGAAAACAATGCCCTAGATACGGTCGATTTACTACGCTGATTGAGCACCTCTGCTGATATTTCGTCAATTGCATTCCTATTGGGAAGTCGATAGGTAATTAAATGTCATGTAATTGGTGTTTAAGATGTCTTTTGACTATTATGAAGGGTTAGATTGCACTTCGAAAGCCCGATATGATCAGAAAATAAAACTAATTGGACTTAATGAATGTCCGTACAAAATGCAAGCTGGATGTTGGAAAAATGACCCGACCAAGTGGCCGATGATCGAGTACGGCGACATTCATGATTAACTTTCTCACTGAGACACCGGGTAAATTCGTTTATTCTGTAATAATGGGAGTATCCTTGTAGATGTTGATGTAATGAGTATTGTCGTTCTTTTCAGGGTTCATTCATCTTCGAACATTATAATTATATTTCTACTATGTCAATTTATCATGCTAATGTGAAGCTGTAAAATACGTAGGGACATCTGGTACATGACTTACTGAAAGCCTTAGTTGTATTGATTGTAATAAGTACGAGTGACAAATATTAAAATGAACACACATATATCTGTATAAATATTTGTTTTTCAAACATTATTTACCCCCGTTGCTGTCAAACGTAATTTCTTTTTTATGATGTCGATCGTTTATTGTCGTAACATTAAATCTTAATACGGAATGACGTCTTTTTAATTAATTGATACACGCTAAATACGTTACTTGTTTTTTTACGTAAATTTTATAATTATTAAATACTTTAAAAAATTAATCGGGCTAGTATCTTTACGGTGTAAATTTCTGATAATCTAAATTGGACATGACTTTATATTTGACCATATGTCACATATCTAATTTAAGCAACTGTTAAGTACATCGGCGTTAATTATTCATCCAAGTGACTGCTTAATACTACCAGAAAGAGGAGACATGGTGGCATCTATCGTGTTAAATGACACTGTCTGGACCATCCAGTGTGGTTTATGACACCTTTTTGTCAGTTAAGTTTGGACAATATTTGATCAAAATAATATTTGATCAAAACGAGATTATCAGTTATGCAAAACAAAGGGGCAATTAAACACCAGAATACAAAAGCTTACACGATTTTATGACTGATGCAAACAATCAAATGAAAAATATTGCATTCAATTTAATTAAATGTTTATTTAAGGTGTCAGCGTGTTTTATAAAGCAACTGTATATTCAATTATTTCGGCATTTAAAATTTGGCTTAAATGACTGCTCAGTATGACAAGAGATGACATAGAGGTATCATAAATTGTGTTTAATGACCACATGTGGTTTATGCAGAGCCCCAAGTATAGGTCCCCAGCTGGCTTTATGACACCGTGTTTTCTTTGTCTGTACAGTATCCGATCATAACGAGATAATCGGTTTGTGATGAAGAAAGGGGCATTCAAATATCTAACATGCGGAAACAAAAAGTGTCGAAATTGGTGTGAATTAAATAAAAATAATAACATTTATCATGAGAATTTATTTAATACGTAACAAGGTAATAAGGTAACAAATATAGAGGTTCAAATCAGCTACTATATGTTGCATATATTTAAAATTTATTGGTTGTTTGTTTTCATCCTTATTTGTGTTCGTTCATTAAATTAAATTTATTATGAAAGAATTTCAATTTCTGGGTATTTTTATTCTAAAAAATGTGCCTTAACTTAAGAAAATTGCGAGCAGTGTTAAATATTTCAATGCAAATAAAATGGCGACAGCGCTTTTGTTTTCACCGTTGTCAAGGGGCATGTAACTCTAACTGACGCAAGTGTCCGGATGTTGCGATAAGGTCAATTAACAAACTGAAAAAACTCGCGGGACCTAATACGGTAGTGAATCTACGTCATTAATTAAACTTTGATCAGTTTTGTTTTTCTTTAATTATTTTTGCCGTCTTTCTTTTACCGTGCCGTCTGCCCCAAACCAGCAATTATCTCCTAATCATTAGACAACATGCGACACGCGCAAATAGGCACGAGTGTGTTGTTAAAGCAACCAATATTAAGCGACTGGTTTGTCACGGTCAATTTGCGATCCGCGCGGGGGTAAATTGTGTAACCGTTAGATAAACAACACACAATAAACTTGCTAATCACCTGCGGGCGGTATCAAATAAAAGGAGGCGAAGTTTAGACTTATCGAGACGTGTGCAAAACACATTGAGTCGGCAGAAAGCAGTGTTGATTGAAGTATTATTTTAATCGACAGCTTACGTTACGGGTTGCTATTTTCGGCGTATGACCAATTTTAAGGAAGTATAGTGGACGTCATGGGTTTTTGTTATCGGCGTATGGAAACAATTATCGGGCGTAATATACGGCCGTACGCCGCTTAGTGCAAGCCCTGATTAACCCCCTTTGTAAGTTTGTTTTTTAAAAAAATCTATTTTTAGTTGTGGCGACCTTGACATTGGAGATATTGACGTGATTCTTTCGTGCGACACACCGTCCCATGATGGTGAACAAATGTGCCAAATGATTTTAAAATCTCACAATGAATGACATAGTTATGGCCAGGACAAGCTCATTTATGGCCATTTTTGACCTTTGAACTCAAAGTGTGACCTTGACCTTGGAGATACCGACGTAATTATTTCGCGCGACACACCGTCCAATAATGGTGAACAAATGTGCCAAATGATTTTAAAATCTGACAATGAACGACATAGTTATGGCCCGGACAAGCTTGTTCCGCCCGCCCGCCAGCCCGCCCGCCCGCATTCGCCAATCTAATAACCAGTTTTTTCCTTCGGAAAACCTGGTTAAAAATGAATAAAAAGAATTGTTGAAAACTAACGAAAATTTTAATTGATACTAACATAAGACCGTAAGACTGAACAAAATAATACTTAACTTTTAAATCATAACATGAATGTTTACTTATAAAGCAAATTGTTCATACATCCGCGGACTTCTTTGTGTCGTAGTCATAAATGCCTCCAAATGGAGGTGTGTGATGCGTCTAAGTATAGAGGTGACAATAACGTAGTGACGTCACCATCTATGTATAGAATGTTACGATCTAACTTGGTCCGCAAAATCAGCTTCCTTGATTGTCTGTGACGCTCCGACTGTGCTTGATTTACTCGAGAGACTTCAACGTCTAATCGACTACATTAATCCAGTAGATTTAATCTATAACAGTGCTCGATAGTCAAACTGACTGCTCCAAAGCTGTGAATTAGTCATGCGTGAATAGCCCCGTGTTAGTATCAATCGATAATGCCGGAGGCTATGTTATACCAAGCGCACTTTTCGGTCCGCAATGTGTACTCCTCCACTATAAAATCATTACTTCGGAGACTTTTGATGAAAAATTCAATGTTATTCTTGTGGCAATTGTGCATTGCACGCATTATTCAGTTATATCAAAACATATATTTTTACGCATAATTACATTTAAAATCACACACAAATTTATTCTTTATCGTTTTCGTCTTAAAGATAATTAGATCTAATTATTAAAATAATTACCGAGACGTATACTCATTTAACAAAATGTGAATCGCGTATACGATTTAACGTTGCTATGCGCACCTGTCGCTTACATCATTTGACATTTTATCAACATGGCGGACTATTC
Source organism: Dreissena polymorpha (assembly GCF_020536995.1). Taxonomy (NCBI): domain Eukaryota; kingdom Metazoa; phylum Mollusca; class Bivalvia; order Myida; family Dreissenidae; genus Dreissena; species Dreissena polymorpha. Next base: position 106,932,335 of record NC_068356.1, on the reverse strand, counting down.
AGAATTAAATTGTGACTTGGCAAAAATGGCAAATAACGTCGTAAACGATCGAATTAACAATAGAGATTATACATTAAAAAGGAATTGATGAAATGTCTGTGATAATCAACGATGCATAATAATGTTTTAGATAGCAACAACATTATTTATTTATTTGTAATCTTCTCGGTGGATGTATGTCACGGAAAGGAGTGTTTGCATATTGTTAGCGATCAATTTACTCGCAATGTTATTTTAAACATCTGTCAAGATTATTGTTAGAGAATGGGATAAGACAAACATGGTTTCATTTATATGTTAGTGGATCTGTGTATAATCAGATTCATATGCATATATTGCTTTATTATGTTTGTCGTGCTGTACAGTTTATTGAAACAGCATGGAACTTAAATGTACATTGCAAGGTAAATATATTAATATAAATCATAGTAAGTTAAATACATCTATTACCATTAAATGTGCTTGTTTATATGTTATTTTTTCTACAACTGCTTCTGATGCGATTACATGTTTCCCCGTAATTCAGGTATTCCGGGAACGTTTTTGTCCTTTTTTGCCTAAAATGCCCTTTTTGAAAGTAATGCGCCATGCCCCTTTGCCCTCCTGGGAAAAACACTAACTGACAGACAGACTGACAGACAGACTGAGTGCAAACCATAAGTCCCCTCTGGTTTCACTGGTAGGGGACAAAAAAAGTACCAACAATATATTTACCGCTTTTAATTCTTCCATACACAAAAAGCCACACTCTTAATGCCAGTAAGAGTTACATAACTTTGCCTGCACAATCCCCTTATGATAGTAAGTAAGTGTCCAAGTATGAAAGCAATAGCTTTGATACTTAAGGTATAAAGTGGACCTAAACACAAAACTTAACCAAATTTTCAATTTTCTAAGCATAAAAAGGGTACATAATTATGTCAAAATGCACGCCAGAGTTATCTAACTTTGCCTGCCCAGTCCCCTCATGACAGTAAGTAAGTGTACCAAGTTTGAATGCAATAGCTTTGATACTTTATGAGAAAAGTGGACCTAAACACAAAACTTAACAGGACACTGACGCCGACGCCAAGGCAATGACAATAGCTCATAGTTTTGTTTCAAAAAATAGATGGGCTAAAAAACCGAAATGTCAAAACAATATTTAAAAGCAGCTTACAAGTAAACTATCTTTGTTTTGTATGAGACTTCCATAACATACTGGTAATTTGATTTAATGAAAACAGTTGCATCATACCTGAATAACAATAAGAGCATTAGATTTCGGTTGTGCAGGGGGCGAAGCAAAACCAGTGCCCAAGTTTCCCCTTCCTCTGCCCCTGGGATTCCAGCCCAGTCTTGGTCCACCATAGCCCCTCTGGAAGCCTGCTGGGCCATGAAACCCTCGCTGGTAGCCCCCTCTCCCTCTCAGGAAGTATGGCTGACTGTGTACAAACTGACCTGGGTTTGCTTGAAAACTTGGCTGACTCTGTACAAACTGACCTTGGTTGCCTTGAAAACTTGGCTCATAAAGTACATTGTGCTGGTCTGCAGCTTGTTTCCAGGCAACCGGCATATGGGCAAACTCTGGATTATCATCAACATAATTTCTGGAAATTTGAGCCTAAAGACAAAAGAAGAAAGTGAAACATGAATATGGTATATAAATATATACACAATTCAATGTCATGACTAACCATATGTACATAAATGGCTCTTCCTTTTTCAATCTATCAAAAATATTGTATTTATTTTTCATTATTTATTTATTCAAAGACGCCTGGTGAATTGCTCTATTACTTAGATAGACTAAATTAGTCTATGTGATCACGTTTAAATTTACAAGGTGATTTACCTAGCTATGAAATTGAAAATATAATTATATCTCCTGTTAATGTGTCTTTTTATATAATCACATCATTTTAATTCGTTAACATTTGTGTATCCCATATATTTGACATATAGTACCCGTAGTAATCATCACAATCGTTACATGACAGCACTATAAGGACGTAGAGCATTCAGTAAAACGCCAACAGTCACCAAGACACGAACAGTTCTTTCTGTATTAAAACAAATTGAATGAATAACTAACACTACAACCATCTGTCTACCACAAGTACCTCAGATATGTTGATCTGGCCAACAGTGGAAAGGACCTGAATGCCTTGTGGGGCCTGGGGAGCTTTCTGCAATATCAACATATACACAGAATATTTCAGACTTCATGAAAATGGCCATCTGCCATGGTTATAGAACAAGGCTTACACAAAACCTGTAAGGCATGGATATGTGTTTACTAGAAAGTAAATGGTTGAACACTGACATGTGCTTTGGTAAGACCATGAGTAATAATAGTATTTTTGTATAAAATTGCATACATGTATTGACATATACTTCAGCACAATAAGTTGACAATTCACACCGTTTGTGACACAGCCTCCAACTGAAATTTATCATACACTTAAAAAACAGTATCTTACTTTGGAGAAAAAAGAGCACTACTTTGTGGTCAATATAATTGGTACATACTGGCTTCAATGTTGCAAGGGCCGCAAGTCGTAGACTCTCCAAGTCCTCCTGTGTGAAAGAAGATACACAATAAATCATGGACACAGATGCTTTCAAGAGGCGTGTTTTGATGCAGTAAGGCATGCTGCCAACTTTATATACTCATGTGCAGACATTTACTACCCATATTATCTTAAACAGACATCTCATAAGGTTTTGCAGTAAATTAGGTAGCATCTTTTAACATTTTAAAGGGGCTTGTTTACAAACAAACCTGCATGACTAACTCTTTTTAAATCTGCAAGAAAACATCTTGCTGCCAATATCAATCGAATTTCCGTAATTAAAAACTCTAACCCTAACAATATTTTAATTTTATTTTTCAGAGGTTAAGTGATTTTTGTTTAAAGAAAAAATACGACAGTGATTAGAAATAACAGTGATATTTATTTTTGTGTCTAAAAAATTACAATTATTAAAAATAGTATGAACTTAATTGATTGTTACTTTTGATGGTATGTCTGATCTTTGTTTGTTCAAACTTGATTTAATTTTAGTGCCAACTTACCTGTTTGCAGACTTAATAATAACTAAGAATGACAGACACCTGTGTTGTTTTGGTTGTGACCAGTTAAAAAAATTATTTGGATATAAAAAGAAAATGCTGAAATAAAGTTAAGACTTAAGTGAAATATGATTTTATATTCAATCATTTAACAGATATATAAATATGGTGTTTACACGCAAATGAGTATTTCTCAAGTAACGTGACAATACTGTGTTGCAAGCTTATAGGTTACAGTATACTTAATAATTTTGGTGTGCAATTCTATACCCTCTAAAAACATGAACATCGTTTATTTAAGTGATCAATACGGAGACCCCACTGTCGCTAAGCACAGTCGTCGAAATTCGCACTAGTCCGACAGCAAAAAACTAGTATTTTTTCTTTCGGGCTTGTAGGAAATCCAATATTACAAGCCTGACGTGCTTGTACAATTCATTAAACAGAAAACAAGTTCCACTTTCATTTTCAATATTTGTAAACAAAGTTTTGAGCTGTTTAAATCAACAGTCGCTTATGTTATAACACACTGCGCACACGTGCTGGGCAATCAGCCGATAATTGGATTACTGCGCATAAAGCGCATGGTTTTGTGGTTCACGGATTACTATTATGTAAAATAAATGTTTTGCATTGCGTTCGGGACACAGAGAGTAATGGCTGAACAGTTGTCATTCCAGTTCGTCGTTGAGGAATGCGAATCTGAGGTAACTGTGATTGACGCATTTGTCAACTGGCTTTTTGTAGAATAACCTGGCACTTAAATGCTTATATATTTTCTGGTGGTTCAGGTTTGCTCTCTCTTTCACATGGATATATGGGATACATTTCTGCTAATTTTTTACCTAAACTTTATGTATATATTTATACGGACAAAAGTCCGCAAAGCGGGCGTTGACCGTTCATACATATGGAAATTTAGACCATAAAATGACATAAGAATACCACATATGGATGCGTCTCAAAAAAATTTGCCACACAACATATATTTTCGCAATGCTATTTATGACCTTGAACAAATCAAAAACACTTTGACATATGCTAAATCACATGTAAATACATACCTCAGGAAAAATTATATCAATAACATCATAATTGTGTAGCGAATCGCACTAAATATTCTTGCATTATTTGTTTTTCTTCGCAACCGTTCCAGAATTAAGTCATTACTCAATCATCTCCCCTGAATACTCTTCAGTGGGTATAAGCCGAAGGATTTACAGACGTTTCGCGCCCAAGTTATTTCGCACCCTAGTTATTTCGCCCCCAAGACGTTTCCGCCCTGGTCGTTTCGCACCTGATCGTTTCGCCCCCATACTAGCGGAACACTAGTTGTTGAGTAGTTTAATTGGTGACCATTATATAATTTTAATAAGAGGATATTTATCACGTCAATGATTAAACTTATAGTCTAGACTCTAGAGTAGTAACAAAAAACTAAAAAGAAATAATTTTTCTGACCTATTTATTCATTTGACATACAGTAACGTAGAATAACAGTGTAAAACAACGTGATAACACATACGATATTTCAGTAGTTTAGTTACATAAAACGACAATGAAAGCATTCTTTATTTATATATTTTATGAAGTACATAAACACAACAGCGTATAAACAACACAAAGAAAAGTCCGTAGAGTCTATTTGTTTATTTATTTGGCATAAAATAACGTAGAATAACAGTGTAAAACATCGCGATAAACACATACGATAATTCAGTAGTTTAGTTACATAAAACGACAATGAAAGCATTCTTTATTTATATAGTTTATGAAGTACATAAACATAACAGCGCATGACAACACGAAGAAATGTCCGTAGAGTCTATTTGTTTATTAATTTGGCATAAAATTAGAATTTAAAACAACGCGATGAACACATTCGATATTTCAGTAGTTTTCCGCAGGCACGCAGGTAGGTGAGTTAGACAGCGTACATTACTCCATGTCTGGCGGTCCGTATAGTTTTCCGCAAGCACGCAGGTAGTGATGGATTATATAATATTTTTTTATAATAAGTAAATGTATATCGTTTTATTAGTAAGACAAGTACATAATAGAACAAGTTGATTTATCATTTCATTATTAATAAATAAACAAGGGACAAAATTGTCACAAAACCAGGTTTTCATTGTGAAAAAAAAATCTGATAAAGGGAGAAAACTCAAACTGAACTTTTGAAATGACCAAAAAAAATTAACCCCCTTTGTAAGTTTTTTTTTTTTTTAAATCTATTTTTAGTCGTGGCGACCTTGACATTGGAGATATTGACGTGATTCTTTCGTGGGACACACCGTCCCATGATGGTGAACAAATGTGCCAAATGATTTTAAAATCTCACAATGAATGACATAGTTATGGCCAGGACAAGCTCATTTATGGCCATTTTTGACCTTTGAACTCAAAGTGTGACCTTGACCTTGGAGATATCGACGTAATTATTTCGCGCTACACACCGTCCAATAATGGTGAACAAATGTGCCAAATGATTTTAAAATCTGACGATGAACGACATAGTTATGGCTCGGACAAGCTCATTTATGGCCATTTTTGACCTTTGAACTCAAAGTGTGACCTTGACCTTGGAGATATCGACGTAATTATTTCGCGCGACACACCGTCCAATGATGGTGAACAAATGTGCCAAATGATTTTAAAATCTGACAATGAACGACATAGTTATGGCCCGGACAAGCTTATTCCGCCAGCCCGCCAGCCAGCCAGCCCGCCAGCCAGCCAGCCAGCCCGTCCGCATTCGCCAATCTAATAACCAGTTTTTTCCTTCGGAAAACCTGGTTAATAATGATAATAACCCTAAAAAAACGACATTTTATAAAATCATTTTTACTGTGAAGCGAATACACGACGATTTTTATCTGATAGTTAAAATAACATTACGCAACAACATCGGATTAGCGGCAATGTTCTAACAGATAAGCTATCCGCATTGAATGGCATGTTTATAACACCTGTTCAGACTGTTAATCAAATATCCATTTAGGGAGCACTTTAAAAGAAAATTGATTTGTTTATTTATTGACAATTGAAGGCGGGTGTCAGTAATTGATTGTTGCCTAAGCACCACTTTGTGCGTAAGCTGTCAAGTTAATCATTGGAACTTATCGCAGTTAAGATGTTTAATTATGTCTTACGACTTTAACATTATAATATGTCTTCACTTTCTTAATATTATTTCCTTTTACAAAGTCATTTTTAATTGAATTTAATAAATAGTTTAATACTAATAGAATATCACGCATACAAGAAACCAACTGTTTTATTTCCATACATTGTATTGTATTAAATATGAAATTGCACTACATGAATATTTTTTGAATATAATAGAACAGAACACATAGTTTATTCGAGTATACATAGCACACAATAATAAATTACAGCAAAGCACATTTATAAACTGAATGAGTCGTAATTATTTACATTACAATATATAGCAGCACTGTTATTTTTTTTAATACGAATCTCCAAATGATTTTACATTTCGTTTTCTACAAATGGTAAGCGCTATAGCTTCCATAACTAACACCTGTTTTATCACATTTACATAATGAGGGAATGAAATACATTGTTAATTTTAGACTCATGCTTCATGGTACTTTCTTTGATAATTATATAATGGTCACCAATTAAACTACTCAACACCTAGTGTTTCGCTAATATGGGGGCGAAACGACCAGGTGCGAATCGACCAGGGCGGAAACGTCTTGGGGGCGAAACATCCGAGGACCAGCCGAAGACTGGTTCACTACATATAGTGACAGTCTTTACCAAACACAATTTACGTGAACATAACCCGTCTTAAATATATTGCCGAATCTCAGATTTTTGTTGAATTTATTTGCTTTGATCTTTTCGATATCTTATTGTTATTATCCTGACAAATCACAAACGCTTGTTAATAAATTATTTGTTTTAAACATTATAGTTGGCATCTCTATTCTTCCAGTATTCTCGCGGTATTCCAATAACGACACCCTACTGTTTATTTGTCAGAATTCGTAACGCATTTTCCATTCGCTCTCAGAAAGAAAGTTTATGTGTGATCATGAGCAATATTCTGGTAAGTTGTCGTAGTTATCCAGCAGAAACACATTTATTCACAAATTTTAAAGACATTCCGATCTAACTTTTTAGTCTTTTAGCTTTAATTTTTAACGAATTTACACCTCGTCTGCTCGCACTTTACCGATACCCGAAAGGTTACATATCACTATAATAATAATAAGTTTAGCCTAAAACCACAAAATCCGATACTGTTGGATTTTCGTACCACAATCTTACGTAAAAAATCTTCCAGATTCGAAATCAACAAAAAACAAGACATTTATAAATTGTCTGCATTATTGATCAAATTCTAAGATATTTGTTGGTTTTTGTTTTTAGAAGCTGTTTTGCCAAGGCAAGAGGCCATTCTATCCAGCAAAACTGACAGTTTTGGTTTACAGATATCAACAAAGGAGGGATTCCTGAACTATCAAAATTTCAAAGCTATATACACAGTTATTAACTGTGGTGGTCTTTATTGGTTCTGTTGGTTAACTTGGATGGAACATGTGTGAACTTTTATAGAACTTTGAAAAGTCTATATCTGTCTATCTTTAAACAAAAATCAGCTATGGTATAATAAGATCAGATGTGCAAACAATGTTAAAGGGTTGTTAAATTAACAATTTGAAGGCAATTATGCTGAAAAAATATGAAAGTTCCCATGCAAATTTAGTCTGTATATCATAAGTGTCTGCCAAAATATGTTAAACTAGTAATACAAAACTTACCACAAGTATGTAAAAGCACTAAGTACCTGTTGTGATCATTTTTAGTAAGATAGTGTAATTCTAAACAGTAGCAAATAAATTGTTTAGTAAATGCATACTGCAATTAATATGATTTCCTTTCTATTGTGTAATTAATAAATTGGTTGTTACTTGTTAATCCATGATAAATGTTTTATGGCTAGTAGAAAACCAGCATTGTTAATTTTGTAAAAGGTAATAAAATAACACCACTTTGTAATTTCATATACGTAAATATTCTTGTACTGTAGGTTGATGACAGTGTTTTAGTATTACTCATTTTGTCACTATTATTTTATGCGCAAATAAATGATGTGAAGTGTTTTGTATCTCCACACAATACCACATACAGTACAGCCAAAGCGGAACAAATGTATTTCGCGATCCGCGGCGGCAAGGCGAAACGAGTCGATGCCGCGTCAGTCGTTGAAGCCGCGTCAGTATGCGGCGGCAAGTCGCATTGCGCCGCAAAACTTAGCATCTGTCCGCCGAGGCATGCCGCGATATGCAACATGATGCTGAGTCGATGCGCATCATGAAATAAAAAATATTTTTAAAATTATAAGTAACATGTAGTTAACAAATTTTAAAAGAACAATTATAATAATAATTAAAATCATAATAAATTTATTGTGCGCGGATTGTATTAGCATATACATGTAAGCATAGTTAATGTGTCTGGCCAATTAAGTTTGTTTCCCACCCGAAGTGTATGTATTTCACACATAAACAAGGTCACGTAATTATGTTTTCGCACATACAAGTGGTCAAGGCTCCAGCATATGGTGGATTTATAAATTAATGGCATGTTGATTTTGCTTTTATATTTAAGCTGAGAAAATTAGCAGTTTGAAGCCACATCAATAATCAAGATGGTGACTACGTATTTGTTGTTTTGTTTATTATCAGCTTATAACTATTGTTTGAATATGCGTATATAAACACGTTTTATTTTGTTCATATTATACAGTTAATATCGCTACTAAATACCCTATAATCCCGTATATTCCAGTTTTAAAGCAAATGCTGGTAAATATTTACGATACACAAACATTCTCGATAGTTCCTTAAGTATCAAATACATTTTGGCATTTGTTACTATTTATAGAGATGATGAAATAATGTCTAATCGGGGCGTTTTTTTTTTCCACTGAACACGCGATTTACGCCTGACTTTATGTTCATGTATTTATACAACACAAAATACACCCAAACTTTCCAAACGACGTTCTACATGTCTGCGTAATTTTTGCGCGCTTTTTATGAAACAAAGGATATTTTAGCACTGTTTATTTGACGCTAGAATTTGCCAAAGGTCGCGTTAGCATTAAAATTCAGAAGTGTGTTTCAGATTACAAATTTAATAATGATAATCGAACGAAACATTAACAGTTGCGCGTAATTAATTCTACGCTACACATGTACATGTAGGTGGATATCTTTTCACTCGATCCGCCGCGTACTTATGCGGCGGATTTACTCCGCGAAAGTACGCGAGGTTAATGCAGATTTGGCGTCGTTGCGCGGATCGATGCCGAGTGCCACGGCGATACGCCGCGTGAACACACGCTTCGGCCGCCGCGTACTCATAATCTGGCCTTGGCGTAGCCCCGGATTATGTTTGTGCCGCGTTGGCTGTACTGTACCTTTTTACATATGTACTGTGTTATGTGTTATTTGAATGTTTAAATAAAAATATATGGATGATATAACATAATGCATTCTAATATTTGCATTCAAATTGTAACTATAGAGCTAAGTGTATGCAGTTTAGACTGTGATTTAAGAATTGCTACAAAATGGCTAGTTTTTTAGTGGCGACAAAATTTAAACTATTCAACAATAGTTTGCGAAAGAAAATTTAGAAACCTGCAAGATACCTGTATTTATTAAATATTTTAATTGCGAAACAAGTATGTTGTTATGCTGTTACACATAATAATACATTGATAACAAGAGTTCCGCGGTCGGAGATGACCGCATTGAAGCCGGATTTTTGATTTAAATGACAGGAAAGTACCTTTCGTGTTTTTGTCAATGCAATACTTAAATTACTGAAATATTGTTCAAAGGTCAAAATGAAATGTAAGTACTTTTCAAGGCATGAGCAAACCTTGTGTTATGTTTTGAATGCATGCATATACATGAACAACAATAACATTTAAGGTCACAAATATGAACTTGAATTGACAATTAGGAAAGTTTGATCTCAATTTTTTTATTAGCAAATTAGTAACATATTGTTTGAAGTTTCCATCAATTTCATTATCAAATGTAAGAAAATAAACTTTTTTTTTTTTTTTGTGCTTGCAAACCTTTACGTCAAGTTTGAGATTCTAGGTCCAAGCATACCAAAGTTACAACAATTTTAACATTTTAACATTTAAGTTCACAGTGACCTTGACCTTCAAATGAATGACATTGAAATGAATGACCTTGAAATGACCAGTGGTCATCTAAGTGTGCTTGCAAACCTTTACGTCAAGTTTGAGATTCTAGGTCCAAGCATACCAAAGTTATAACAATTTTAACATTTTAACATTGAAGGTCACAGTGACCTTGACCTTCAAATGAATGACATTGAAATGAGCAGTGGTGATCTTCTAGTACTGGCCAACCTTTATGTCAAGTTTGAAGACTCTAGGTACAAGCATACCAAAGTTATAACATGGAATAAGAACTTTAACATTTTTACCTACCAAAGTTATAAGAACTTTAACATTTTTACATTCAAGGTCACAGTGACCTTGACCTTAGAATGAATGACCTTGAAATGACCAGTGGTCATCTAAGTGTGCTTGCAAACCTTCATGTCAAGTTTGAAGACTCTATGTCCAAGCATACCAAAGTTATAACAATTTTAACATTTTAACATTTAAGGTCACAGTGACCTTGACCTTCAAATGAATGACATTGAAATGACCAGTGGTCATCTTCTAGTACTGGCCAATCTTTATTTCAAGTTTGAAGACTCTAGGTACAAGCATACCAAAGTTATAACATGAAATAAGAACTTTAACATTTTTACATTCAAGGTCACAGTGACCTTGACCTTCAAATGAATGACCTTGAAATGTCCAGTGGTTACTTACTAGTTCTGGCCAACCTTCATGTCAAGTTTCAAGACTCTAGGTCCAAGCATACCAAAGTTATAACAACTTTAACATTTTTACATTCAAGGTCACAGTGACCTTGACCTTCAAATGAATGACCTTGAAATGTCCAGTGGTTACTTACTAGTTCTGGCCAACCTTCATGTCAAGTTTCAAGACTCTTGGTCCAAGCATACCAAAGTTATAACAACTTTAACATTTTTATATTGAAGGTCACAGTGACCTTCACCTTCAAATGAATGACCTTGAAATGACCAGTGGTCATCTGTTAATCCTGGCCAACCTTCATGTCAAGTTTGAAGACTCTAGGTCCAAGCATACCAAAGTTATACCATGAAATAAGAACTTAAACATTTTTACATTCAAGGTCACAGTGACCTTGACCTTCAAATGAATGACCTTGAAATGACCAGTGGTTACTAACTAGTTATGGCCAACCTTCATGTCAAGTTTCAAGACTCTAGGTCCAAGCATACCAAAGTTATAACAACTTTAACATTTTTTATATTGAAGGTCACAGTGACCTTGACCTTCAAATGAATGACCTTGAAATGACCAGTGGTCATCTGTTAATCCTGGCCAACCTTCATGTCAAGTTTGAAGACTCTAGGTCCAAGCATACCAAAGTTATACCATGAAATAAGAACTTTAACATTTTCGAGCACGCCGCCACCCCGCCCGCCCGCCCGCCCCCCCGCCCGCCCGCCCGCCCGACAACATCAATCTATAAGCCGAGATTTTTTCGAAAAAAATCCGGCTAATAAATAAGAAGACAATTAGCGGTGTTAACGTTTCCCAACAGTAGAAATCATTCTTCTGATGAAGTCAGTGGTATACAGACGAAAGCTCCAGGTACGGCTTTAAATACGTAGTGTGTGTTATTTGACAGTCTAAGACTAATTGGATTTTTAAAAAATCCTGTAAAATTTGTCAATCAAAATTGATTTGACTCATCACATGATTTTGATTATGTTAAATCAGTAACTGTATGCTAAATGCAACTGCTTTAGCAAGCTGTCAAGTTGAATTGAGACATTTGATGAAACAAACTGTCTCCTGGGTAGGACCAGTACTAAGTGTCTATACGACGTACCATGACGTCGAAAGTCTACAAGACTTACTAGGTAAAACGAGAAACATACTTCGACGTACAATTTTCACCGACCCTTGAGTGTTAGCCAATCAGAAGACACCTTACATCTGTTGCTTTTAGAGATATTTGACATTTAACATTATTATTATTTATACCAAATTATGCGACTATCGATCGCTTACTCATACATATTGTGCGTATTTATAAAACATTATTATTATTATAATTTATACCAAATTATGCAACTATCAACCGCTAACTTATAGATATTGTGCGTATTTATTGACCTGGCGTGGCGGAATTAACCTCTTGACTTATGCAAGTTATGGTTATCACAAAATACGACCAACGGGGAGGTTATTATACATTATTTATCCCGTTAATGTTTGGTAACTGTTTGGTTACCATTGGGAATTTCCTAAACAGTAATGCGCTTGACAGTCGTGATACTCAGCCCCGCATGATCAATAAATACTCACAATATGCTGAATAATTTTTATTTAAAAAAGGTAACAGTTTAATCTTCTTAAAATGTGTATATAATCTATTTCAAGGCATTAAATACTTAAAACTTCTATGTGTTTTTTTTTGCCATTCTGATGTTTTTATTCATTTTGTCCTCAATTAAAAGAGATTTAAAACATTTAGTATGAATAAATCTGAAGGAAAAGCGGCTCAAGAGACAAATGTTTTGATTGGCTGTTCAGAAAATGTGTACGTTGAAGTACAAACATGTATGTAGAAGTACAAATTGTACTTTGACGTACGAATATCTACTTCGAAGTGTATTTTACGTACAATTATTGTACTTCGACGTACATTTCTCTTATTACCTTGTTGGTCTTCTTGACTTTCAACCCAAATGGTACGCCATAGTATGTTTTTAGGGTTATCTTAAGAATGCTCCCACTTAAGGGATCAATACAGAGACCTCCCAGTCCCAGTGACTAAGCAAGTTAGCAGACACCACATCCACTAAACCACAGCCACGGAACCAGCTTTAAATTCCTGTGACTAGAAAACAAAAAAAAAATAAGATGCTAGATCTTTAAGCTAAGAACATGTTAGTCCAAATAATTAGACGTAAGCTACCCCGCTTACGTCTAAACGGCTACCGTCGTTTTCCTATAGCAAATTGAGTTCAACTTAAACTTCAGTTTTTCTTGTTAAATCTTTGCTAATGCATATAATTATCATTAATTAGACATAAATGTGAGCGATTACCTCTTAAATGTGTAAAAATTGTGCTTTTAAACCAGTTATGTACATTTTTAAAAATAAACATACACAACACACGAAGTGTGTTTGTCGTTTATAGAATTACATTGAATTATCCTGAACGAAATTATTTTTTGAATAGGTTACACATAACCAATTGTTGTTGTACAACAAACCACGTCACTTTTATGCTTTCTGTACTCTTTAATTAAATGAAACCTATATGTGTGTGTTAAAACTACCAGTTGTATCACGGAGTGTATATTGATAGGAGATGAATCGAGTATTTGACCCTTACTGTAGTAAATTCAATCTTATGCAAAAACTATTCATCCGATTTTATTGGTTTATACGTTATCTTGTTGCTTATTAATTCCTCTTTCAAAAAATATACGTTTTAGTATATTCCCGTTGTTATTAATGGATTTATAGCGAGATAAACACAAGAAATACACATTTTATGTTTTATCACCCCGCGTTTTACCGTGTTGTGGCTATCGATCTTGTACAATTAGCATACAGCGAAGCGCCGAGGTTATACATTTTGATGTACCCACTCACGTCTTTTGTTGAATTATAGTTTCATTTCTCGGCCGATTTTGACAAATTATATATCATTAGAAAGCGAACGTTACGTAGTAAACAGATATATAAAAATATATTAAGCTTACTTCTGATTTCGACAGCCCGGCGAGTTATAACTTTAACTTTTGCAAATATCATACCGTTTTGGAGTTTTAGAATCTAGATTTACGGTTGACATGTTCGTACTTAATACCAATTTGTAGCGTTTATATTTGGATTTCAGTTTTAAAAATAGATCTTGCTTAGGATAATAGAATTCTGTATACGATAGAAAAAAATGTTTAAAAACGAAAGTAATTAAGGAATGAAGGCGGAAGAAAGTAGCGCGCGTTCCTAACGCACTGAACTTATGCTACGGTCTTGGCGATTATGCTTTTGTTTAGAAACCGGCCATTGAATTTCCTTTGCCATGATTATTATATTTTTTATGGAATATATTGTAGTATTTTGTTCACGAAACATATCAATAAAGCTTATTATAAATAAATCTTAATAAATTAACGATTTCAGCTCTTGTTTATAACACAGAAAGGGTGTTAAACTTATGATGAAACAGCGTATATAGCGGATCCTCTCGATTTTATTCGGCTTTACATGCATACTTGAAATAAAATGGGTGTCAAAAACATTCATCGTTTGCTGTTAATTATCAACGAGGGAATTATGTATAATTATATGAAATGTTATTTACCTTAAATTATCAATTTATTAAAGATTCTTGAAAATCACGGTCGGTGTTACGCGGGTCATTTCGTATTTTGACATCAGGGCATCATGTCCAACTATTAAAAATCAGATTTTTTTCACTGGGACGATGACGGCTTAGATTTAGACAGGCAGACAGATAGTTTATTCAGACTTATACAACAGTACATCGTCTTCAACTCAAATATATAAATTATTTTTACTTTTAGACGAATTGTTAGGTGATTACACATATAGCAGTGATGATTCTGAGAATGTTGCCATGTTTCTTATCCGTGTAATCTAGAGTCCGTGGTTTGAGCATTTTTATCGCGGTGCTCAATAAAAGATATCTCAATAATCTTGTTTATTGATAGATCTGTGGTTTTATTGCCCCTGTGTTCAGCACAAACCAATTATCTCGTTATGATCAGATACTGTGCCGACCAATACTAAATAACACTATGGTGTCATACGCCACAGCAGGGACCTATACTTGTGATCATGGAGTCTAAGTGCAAGACTTAAAAAAGTATGTTGTTTCGCTTGCGGTTGTTAAATCCAAAACGGGGCTTCCCAGCTGGCACAGCTGCTGATATTCGAATCTGAATACTTAAACTTATTCAGACATTATTCTTAACCGTTGCACGTTTTACGATACCGGATTTTAGGCGTGAATACAACTCAGTGAAACTATTCAAGTTCTTATACAACATTAAGCATAATAACAGTTATTGAAATTAACAATATCAGCGACATCTTTTTAAAGACTAAACACCTTTTCAAGTATCGAATTTAACATGTCAATAAAATATATTAATACCAAAAAAGGTTTCATTTAATATTGTTCACATTAAACCTTTAAACGAAAGTGTCGCTTTAACTATTTTCCGTGTCTTATTAAGCCGCGAATCGTTTGCTAAAAACAGTTAACAAAAAGGGCTACACGTTCTAATTCTTAATGAAATACAAAAATAAGTATAACATCAGTGATTAATCTAGAAGTTTGCTTCAATGAGTCACAGGACTCACATATTTGAAAACAATGAGTCCCATAGAAATTCAATGAGTCCCAAACTTTATTCATGAGTCCTTGCGTGTTTTCCCTGGGGGCTGAAGAAAATAGCACAAACACATTTTTTTTTAAACTTTTAATCAACTGACAAGACTAGAATTTCCCTTACTAGATTTCGCTGACTAGAAATGAAAAACAATGGTAGTTAATTTTATTTTTGGTTAAAATTTCTAAGTCCTTTACATTGAAATCATGAAGCAACTGAACAAGAGATTGGAATTTTGACAAAGGCAAATCCTCCTTGATCATCCATTCAAGTGTCTTGAACATGACTTCAATAGCTTTATCTTTATCAGATGAGCCCTTTTGCAAAGCTACAGCCAGGCTTTGTTTCATTTGGGGTACAACACGTACAGCATTTACATGGTCTGGGTGACCTGCATGTCGTACCAAAGTTGTATTCTGGTAGTTTCTATTGTGCATTTGTTGAACCATGCTATTTTTAGCGTTGTTCTCGTCGCAAATAGAACAATACATAAAGTTGTCATGCGTGTCTGTTCTTTCAACAAATCTAAGCCAAGAGTACATTGAAAGCCATTTGGTCAAAAACTCACGTTTCTTTGGCTGGCTTACATCTCGGACGCTTGCGCTTGGTTGTTCCTTCTCTTCGTTAACACTCGCGGATAAATCGAGCGAGTCATCATGTCCGCCAGTATCGGGCCGCCAAAAATTAACAAGAGTTTGCTGCTTTGTGTCAAGCTTTAACACTTTCTTTGGTGGCATTTTTTCTTAATGCAGCCGAACGAATATTATCATCCGGGCTCTTTAAAATTAATCTCGACGAAGCAAATTTAGAACGAATACACTGATTGGTTATTTTTAGCATATGCGGCTCTGTAAGCCAATGAAAATGTGTCTTGTAGAATTTTAACAGCGTGATACATACGGCGTTGTAAAATATATGCATTCGTGAGAAATACAAACACGGATTTGTATGCGTCCTCGAGGACGCTCATACTTCGCTACGGTGCGTTTTTTCCGATTTTGATGCGTCAGAGACGCAGGACGCGGACCTAGATTAATCACTGATAACATAATTAATAACGTCCATAAACACACACGGCAAGATCAAAGTTTTAATGGAAAACTAATATGACATTCCATGTAAATTATTATTTTCGTCTAAATCGAATACTTTATATAGAGAAACAATGTATTTATAACCGACCAATGAGGTAACATTATGCATCTTTCAATTTACACAGTGCTATATGGCAACAATATGGAATTTGAACAGTGGTAGTGTTTTAAGGTCTGGACTATCATTACTTGTAAGTTTGTATAAACATTTTTCTAATGCAATTAGTAAAATAATGTTTATATTTTATGTTTAATAATTTATTGCATGATTATTCTGTGCTGTTATATGAATTTGATGCCGTTAAAGCTTCCGACATGAATTCATGTCGGAACGATGCTATTGCAAAATAACGTTAAACGATATGAGGTCGATGTAAATCGACCTCATATTTATAGGAGTAAGAACATGTAACTTGTTTTAAGATTGATTTTTTTTAGTTGCGTTACTTAATTATTGCAACAATTATAATATTTTGAACACAATCATGTCCATATATTTATTAAAAATACATGGTTATCAAAAAAACTTAAAAAGCTTTTGCCCGTAAATTAGGTAGCACCTATTATCATATTATATCGTGACAAAGTGACTATGGAACATCGCGAAAACACGTGACACCTGTCTGAGCATATTATTTGATCAGCAATTACACATATGTTGTTTATGAGCTTCCACACACATTTTTACTTGTGTAAATATGCAGAACTAAATTTCAAGTCTAATAAATCGTAATAAAAACTTTCAAAATATATTTCTTACATCGTCCGACGAGGCCATTTTCTTTTCAATTATTTGGTTCGCTTGGTTGTATTACAAGGCCTGGGTTATACCGATTACGTACCCCCGGTTTCGCAGGTGCAAGGCTTTCGATTTCATTGTCTAATGGATCAAGATCTTGAGTAATGATATTGAGGCGAAATGTTTAAAATTATATAATACATCTGTCATAAAGTCGGGTGATCAAAACTTATCGCCATAGCTTTTTTAATGATAAGTGACTTTTTCCACTGAATCAAAAGGTTTTACTTGTTTAGCAGAATTAGCAGTTAACTCATTCAGTAGAATTGTATTTAAAGATGATGCGCCTGAAGAATTGAAACTTACATTTGATGCTATGTCAGAGTTTTGTACTTTATTGGCACTTTAAGTTACAAGAGCAAAAACTAAGAATAGTTGTCTATTGGTAGAGGAAATGGGTCTTAAGGCACATTTCAAGTTTTTACTATGATGGAAATATGACAGAAATAAAACAAAAACTGTTTCTCCTTCAGAGAGTGTGACATATACCAATACATTTGGGAAATTTGGCATCAATTTAAGATTATTTTGGAGAAAATAATACTGTTTAACACATATTTTGTTTAAACAATAATATATACATATTACATGTAACAGATCCGTTAAATGGATATTAAAACTTAAGAACTGTTTACTTCTGCACGATTATAGCTATACACGTATTTACAAACATGAGAAAGTCAAACCATCGATTTGGAATTTAGGAATACCCTATAATCTTCTCACGGTACCCATCTTCTCATATAAATTACATGATCACATCCTTTAAAAAAGTAAACCATGCCAAATATCTAGGTCTCCCACTCCAAAGTAACCTCACATGGGATAAACATATTAACTCAATCACTAATAATGCGAACCAGGGTCTAGGATTTTTTCGTCGCAACTTAAAAATTAGCTCATCAAAAGTGAAAAATCATGTTTAAAAAGCTATAGTCAGGCCTAAAGTAAAATATTCCTCCAGCGTCTGGTACCCACATACAAAAGCTCAAATAAATCAACTGGAAAAGTACAAAGACGTGCGGCCAGATTTGTAACAAACAGATACCACAACACAAGCTCAGTAACTAATATGATAGACAGCCTAAATTGGCACACTCTTTTGAAACACACAGAACAAAATATCGTCTAATCATATTAAATAAAATTATCCACCACATCGTTGCCATCACTTCTCCAGAAAATCTTGTGTTCCTGTCGACCGCCGACCCAGACTCAGCAGTAACCACTGTTTTAGACTCATACATACTTCAAAAGACTCCTATGAATTCTCAATCTACCTAATATCAATAATACAATTCACTACCTCCCCACATACATGAGGCAGCCACAGTAGAAGTTTTCAATACCCTTTCTCCTTTGGCTGTCATTGTCCACCTTATCAACCTATAAACACTTACAATGTAAATAAATTTAAACTAACATCCAATTGAGCACCTTATGTATTTATGTATTTAGAAGGAGTGCTGTATCAGAATAAGAAGAAGAAGAAGAAGAAGAAGAAGAAGAAGAAGAAGAAGAAGAAGAAGAAGAAGAAAAAGAATACGATTTCCTCATAATTGATGTAAAATCAACCACAGAGAGCTATGCTTATGTAGGAGTCATATTGTTGTATTATGGTAGATTCGGTAGACCTAAACATATATTATTAATAAAGAAAAGGGTGCTTTTTCCATTATAAAAAAATCCAGAAAACTGTATTAGCCTTTCATCATCATCATCGCCATCAATCGCGTGACCGTTCAAGTCGTTGGGGGAAAATGAGGGACGAGGATCACCGCCAGTCAGCTCTGTCGTGGGCTGCTGTGAGTAGCTTATCCGAGGGACGTCCATTTTTTCACATTGTCAATTCAGCTTTTCCTCTGACGGCCTCGACGGCGACCTCCATCTTGCTTGCCTTGGATAACAGTCGTGCCTGTTTGAGTGCCCAAACCAAGCGAGATTTCGTCGTTTGACGTTCGCCAGGAGGAGGTAATGTTTTGGAGAAAATGATTGGTCTTGTACTCCATATAGGAGACCTGGAGCAGTCTTAAGAGACGTTTGTGTACAAAGGCCTATATCAGGCGTTCTGTGTCCACGTGAAGCGCTCAGGTCTCGCAGCCGACCAATAGGATGGGGACTAGGAGGAACTTGTAGAGCCTGTAATTGGTGGGTAAGCTGACTGATCGAGGTGCTTGTCCGCAACCTGCTCAGTCTGGCCATCGCTGCGTTTTCTCATGGACATTATTATTATTATTCGGATTTTAGCGGTACTCGTGAAATCCATGGATAGAATTGCTGCAAAGTTATTAAAGCAGGGCACCTTTTTTCCAGATTTTCGCCGGTCATGGTGATATCTGCACCGGTGTTGTTCACCATCTTCGACACCTCCGTGCTGACCTCAATCCCGTAAACCGGTACTCCTGCTATTTCATACAGTGTTGGTGGGGTCTTTGAGTTAACTGCTAGTGCCACCCATGAGGTCAATGTCATTAGCAAATCTCGAGTAAGGGATGGGTCTGCCACCGATGGAGATGGAAAAGTGGTGGCCTTGGCCGGTCTCCTGCATTATCTACCCGAAGGTTAAACAGAACCGGGTAGAAAATACATCCCTGACAGACGCCCACTGATGCCCTGAAGAAGACATCAAACCATTCATATAGAAGAACTGCGATGCTTACGTTTGCGATGAATTCTTTGATGACTTGCACCAGACATTCGTTTTATCTTGAAAAATCATGACACACTCGGTCGAAAGCTTTCTTAAAGTCGATGAATTTGTGGAAGAGTTCATGTTCGGCCACTTCTTCTCCTCTCCTCCAAGTTCCTCTTGCATAGGACCGTCATTGCTGCAGTCTTTGCGTTTCCACTGTGCTTAATCAGCTAAGAAAAGATGTTGTCCTCTCCCGAAGATTTCTAAGCTTCAGACTGTGCACTGCCTACTTGATTTTTCAGAGTCTCTAAGTCAAATCTAACGAGTTCTTGTTGATGCGCTTGGTTTTTAACTTAAGCTTGATGTTGGTGAGCACTAAGTCGTGATTACTGCCGATGTCTGCGCCTGGAAACGTTCTTGTGTTCGCCTTATTGATTCTAAAATCAATCTGATGTTCGCCTTATTGATTCTAAAATCGATTTTATTGCGTACTAACCCGTTTGAAGCATGCCCGATTTCTGTTCAGTTTGTGGGGTTGTAGCGTTTTTGCATGTGAGTTGGTTGCTTCTGGCGAGCTCTAGAATCCATCTGTCCTTGGTCTCTACTATGCTGAAACTACCAACTGTCTCTGACCAATCTTGGTATGCATCTGGTCCAACCTAGGTGTTGCAGACCCCTTGGACGACGAGGATGTCTTTCTTTGGGACATTGACTATGATGCAGTCAAACTCTTAATAAAACTGTTCAATCTTCTCGCCTTTGTTGTCTGATGAAGGCCCTGAATGATTTTGGTGCGATCAGGTCGCGTTAAGATCCGGATGGAGATAGGTATGCCCGAGACAGGGATGCAACTGATGACGCTATTGACTACCTCCTTCCTTACGATGTAAGCAACCCCTTGGCGATATTAAGAATCCTACCAGCTGAACCTTAGTTTTTTCCCTTCTTCGGTATAAGTTTCTTCGAAGCCTATCCACCTTACATCGGCTAGTCGGATGATGACCCAGCGTTAGCGTTGTAGCTCGTGCATCAGTTCGTTTAACTTGCCGCTCGCTTGGAGTGTTCTTACGTTATATTTGATAGTGTTGTTTCCTTTTTGACAATTCCATTGATGTCTCAGCTCAAGTAGCTTTACTTGTCGCAATCGTCCTATATACTGGCAGTGGAAGGCATGGTGGTTGTTATTTCGGTATGGTGTTCTATTGTCATCTTCAAAGCATGTCTTTTCAGTGAGCTTGTCAGTTAAAGCGGTGCCCGTTTCCTCTCCAAAAACTTGCAGCCGGTCGTGTGAAACGTGCATCTCCCTTACTTCTTATCGTCTGACAGCAGAAGCGTGAACCAGGGTGTTGTTTGGTCAATGTACCGGAACCAGTGATAATTGATTGTCAGGTTTTAATCAGCTTGTCGATCCCTCCGTGTGGGCTGCTGCCAAGCGACAAAGGTGTTATCTCTGCGCTGAACACCCAAAACTTTGCTTAGAGAACCCAAAAAGGTTGTTTGAGTTGATGATTGCTTCTGTTCTTATACGTGGATGTTAGTTTTGCGGTATTAAAACTGTTGATATCATTGTTCGTTTGCAGCTAAGATATGTAAATTGTTTGATTTATTTTTAAGCAGTCACATAAAACAACCAAGCTAAGTAATATGGCTTTTTTACACCCAATATTGCTGCTTCTTCCTGTATGTGCACGATGATGATCTGAAATATTTACTATATGATAGTATATTCATAAATCTTTTTGTAAAATGAAGGGATGTAGTTGAAACTTGTTCGTAATTTCATTTCTTCGTTTTTCAAAAAGTTGTAACTCTGTTGTTCTGGACTCATTCCTACCATTTAGTAAGTAAATGGTAATTAAATTAAATGCGTTTTAATTCCCTTTTATTATTTTTTTAAATTTAAGTTGAAATGCTATGAGAATTTTATTAATTAATTAATTTATTTACACTCATATGTATCATGAATATTGCTGGGCCAAGTGTGAGGTTTAGCGCTCTAAAACCGGTTTAAGCCCCCAGTGCATTGCATTGACCGTTCCAAGGCGGTGACCTCAACTTTATTATTCTATGTGTGTTTGTTGTTTCGTATTGTGCTGTTTTGTACTGTTTTGGCATTTGATTACTTGCCTTATATTAAGGACCACGAATTTGTATATACTAAGAATGCAATACTGCTTAAGCAGCTGGAGTTTCCCTTCTTTTTTTTAAATTGACTTTAAAACCTAAAGCAAGTACACTTAATTGTATTTTGTTCAGTAAACTAGGAGTTGTTCCACGTTCCTTTCAAATAAAGCCGAGTACTTACTGATCGAAGTAAAATTATTAGTGCTGATTAAAACATTGTTTATTGCTATACATTTTTTAACATTCTGGATGTAAATGAAAATATTAAATTTTCTTGGTAAAAGTATGTTCATACGGCTTTTAATGTTTTAGAATTGTAAAATTATTTGATTAATCTGAAGGTTGAATCTATCTAGATTTTTATCAAAACAAGTGAATAATACCATTTGAGATAAATATAAAAAGACTCGTGGCTTGTATCAGTTATAAAGACTGCGCATCTAACAGTGCCCCAAATATTCCATTTATCGAGAAAATAAGATATGTAATATTAAGTAATATTTTAATGCACTCCAAATTATGAATGTATTACTTGTTTAAAAAATCTGATACAATATGTATATATATGTGATATCAGATTTGTTTTTGTCAACATGATGAAAAATGTTGTTTTATGACATATTGATAGTGTTAACGTGACTTGGCCACGCGCCCAACACCTGTGTACCATCATTCCTTATTCAAATCGAATAAGGAACTCGTATTTTCTAACTTAACAAATAAAATAATACGAATTAAGAGACGCATAAATCAAGGAAAATAACTGTATATGTAGGTTGGGAATAAACAATATGTATATATTACAGTATTTTTTTAGTATTCTTGTGTAATGATAACCTAGTGCCGTTTTCGCTGCTGAATAAGGAAAGCGTAACCAGTTGTAGTATCTAAAGATATCACTTATAACCACCGAGAACAGCGCCATTTTGTCGGTTCTCATGACTTTTAATCGTGCGCCAATGTTGAAGGTGGCAAGATGTAACGTAGGCGTCCTAGAGCGAGGAAACGCGCTTTTTGAGATAGAAAATCTATTGAATTAAAACCTACCAATTACAGCTATGTAAGTTTTGGTTTTTAATTGAAAAACAACAACAACAGTAACAAGAAAATACAGAGGAATTTCGATGAAACTTTCCAGTCTAATAGATGCACCGTGGCCGCTGCTTTCGGTTCAGTATCGCTTTATTGTGACATCAGTGACGTCGCACTGATGACAACTCTGTCCGGAACATTAGCATTCGTCTTGTGCCGAGGCTGAAAGTCACCGAATGTGCCGTCGATCTGCATGAGCGTGAAAACGCGTATTCGCCCTTAAAATATATCAGAAGAAACACTTTTAGTGGTGTTTTTTTTTGTTTGCTTTTCTGTTGTCGTTTTGTTACTTTGTTTATACTCTTACCAGAATGCATTCTATATTATCTGAAAAAATTGATTTAGATTACTAAATACTGACCAATTTTATTAACATATTAACAATGTGAACAAATCTTTCTGCGAATACATCAGCTGTACTGTCTCTATGTGTTTAAATTTTGTATAATATTTTATCAAGATAGCATGCAGTTAGTTAGGGATTTTAAACTAACCTGTAATATAAATCAATATATACATAATTGTGTCTTACTAGATGATGTTTTTCTTATTTTAAAGACCGTTAAGAGGAAAATGTAAACTTTTCTTATACGGTCACCTTTCTTTTTGTTGTAAAATTCATGTATTTTAATGTAACTATATCACTCAGTGGGTGCTTGCAACCACATCAACTGGTATCTACATACCTTGAACCTTCTTTTGTACATTGTTCCATTTTGATTATCTGTTTCTCTTTTTATTTTATTTCTTTTTTGTCTCATTATTGTGATTATTTCTTTTTACTTCTTCATTGTTATGAAATATTCATCTTTTTGTATCCCTAATTTGTGTTTTCTGTTTTTGTTTTTTTGCATGGACATCTTATGTCTTATAATAGGAACCAACTGGACATGTTTTAAAATAGAAACTAACTGGACAGCACCCACAAATATAATTTACACACCCTACACCTCTTTAAATGATTAAATTATGTACTTTGAACGTAAATGGGCTAAACAATAAAGACAAACGCATAAAAATCTTCAAATGGTTAGACGAAAAAAAAAGAGTATATTACAAGAAAGTCACTTGACACATACTGTAGCACAAACCTTAAAAGATGAATGGGAAGGAGACATCTATCTCAGTGGACAACATACTAATAAACAAGGCATTGCCTTTCTGATAAAAATAATAAAGGGATCACAGTCGATAACTTTAACAAAATAATAATTGGCAGACAAGCATGTATAGATATCAAAATACACGAAACACAAATAACATTAATCAACGTTTACGGCCCTAACATAGATAATTCCACTTTTTACGAAACATTACAATCCTTTATAATTAATAACCAAGATAAAAACATTATAGTCGGTGGTGACTTCAATACTGTTCTTAACCCATTATTAGATAAGAAGAAGGGAAACCTTTATACTCATGACAGTAGTGACTCATTCAATAATCTTATAGAATCGCTAACCCTTTTTGGAATGACATCGGGTCTTAAACTAAACAAAAGTAAATGCACTGTGCTACGAGTAGGCAAATTTAAACAAAGTAATATTCATCTTAAAAAAAGAAATGAAATTCAACTGGGCATCAGATGAAGCAACAACGCTAGGAATAACCTTTACAAACAATGAAAATGAAACAATACTAAAAAACATACTGCCTAAATTACAAAAATGTGCATTTCCTAAATTAATTTATACACTAACAGTTCTCCCAAATCCACCAAATGATATTATTGAAAATATAAAATCAGAAATATTTAATTTCATATGGGACGAAAAACCTGATAAAATTAAGCGAACTCAATTAATTCAATCAGTAGAATATGGAGGTAACAGACTAACAAACATAGATTCTTTCCTGAATGCAAT
This sequence comes from Dreissena polymorpha, assembly GCF_020536995.1. Classification (NCBI taxonomy): domain Eukaryota; kingdom Metazoa; phylum Mollusca; class Bivalvia; order Myida; family Dreissenidae; genus Dreissena; species Dreissena polymorpha. The sequence goes on along the minus strand of NC_068356.1, from coordinate 106,907,106 downwards.
AAAATGCAGTTGGGTTAAAAGATATTTAGAAAATACCAATACGAGTAAATGGAAATTATTCTACAGGAAAATTTTTAAAACATATGATGACTCCTTACTTTTTGAATGTAATATCGACAATAATATCTTAGATGAAATTTCAACCAAAACATATTTCTATCGAATGTTCTATCGGCATGGTGTAAAGTTACTCATAATTTAGAAACCAAAATAAACAGTACAATCATTCTGTGGAACAATAAAGATATAACTACTAACAATAAAACGTTTTTCTATAAACAGTGGTTCGAACGAAACATAAAATATGTAGATCAATTGTACGACTACAGAATAAACGACTTCTATACTTTTGATAACTTATGCTACATATTCGGAATACCTACAAGTAACTTCCTGATGTACTACACACTGATTAAAAGTATACCAATACATATTAAAGCTGTAACCAAAACAAATAACACACCATGTACTCAAAAAACATTCGTAGAAAACATAATTGCAAAACAAAACGAACAAAATATTTTACACACTTCAAGTTAAAACCCCTCCCGAAATCTCAAAAACTCAAATAAAATGGCAAAACCTTGGAGAAAAATAATTTAATTGGAAACAAATATTTGTCATGCCATATAAATCAACTACTGATAGCACACTGAGAAACTTTCAAGGAACTGGTTCCTTATTCCTCATTCAAATCGAATAAGGAACTGGCTTTTTCATACTAAACAAACTATTAAAATGAACCAAAGAGACCAATAAATCAATGAAAATCATTGTAAATTTAGGTTGGGTATCAAAAACATTAATTGCAGTACATCTCTACTATGTTTTATTTAATCAAAACCTAGTTCCTTATTCGGATAGGAAAATGATTAGGGAACTGGTTCCTTATTCCTTATTCAAATCGAATAAGGAACTGGCATTTTCATACTAAACAAACTATTAAAATCAATCAAAGAGACCAATTAATCGATGACAATCATTGTTAATGTAGTTAAGTATAAACAAAATTAATTGCAGTACATCTCTACTATGTTTCATTTAATGATAACTTAGTTCCTTATTCGGATTGAAAAAGGAATAAGGAACTGGTTCCTTATTCCTTATTCAAATCGAATAAATAACTGCCTTTTTTTTACACGCACACACACATAAAATGAACCAAAGAGACCATTATATCAATGAAAATCATTTTAAACGTAGGTTGGGTATTAAAAATATGTATTGTAGTACATTTCTAAATAGTTTTTTTGCGTCATGATAACCAGTTATTTTTGTGGAAAAAAAGTAACCAGGTGCACTATCTTCAGAACAAAAAGGATTGGTTACCACCAAGATAAGCGCTATGTTTTCGTTTATCACGACCTTTAATCTGGTGGCAATGTTGAAGATCGCCGGATGTACCGTTGGCATCTAAGATGAAGAAGACGCGTTTTCGGAGATATAAAATATATTTAAATATAAGCATTCAAGTAAAGCTGGCATACGCATTTGGTTTTTTTAATTAAAAATCAAAATACGGAGGAATCTCTGTGAAACTTTCCAGAGGCCTGTGAGTCACTGCTTCCGATGCAGTCTCGCCTT